>NC_079438.1:56996849-57294349 GCF_903798145.1 Danio aesculapii
AAATTGTTTGCAATCACTTACAGTTGAAGTCTGAATTATTAGTCCTCCTGTCATTTATTTTCCCAATTTCTGTTTAACGGAAAGATTTTTTTCCAGCACATTTCTAAACATAATACTTCATTCATTCATTCATTCATTCATTCATTCATTCATTTACTCGTTCATTCATTTATCCATTCATTTATTCATTCGTTCATTCATTTATTCATTCATTTATTTATTCATTCATTTATTCATTCATCCGTTCATTCATTCATTCATTTATTCATTAATTCGTTCATTCATTTATTCATTCATTTATTCATTCATTCGTTCATTCATTCATTTATTCATTCATTTATTAATTCATTCATTTATTCATTTATTTATTCGTTCATTCATTTATCCATTCATTTATTCATTCATTCATTTATTCATTCATTTATTCGTTCATTCATTTATCCATTCATTTATTCATTCATTCATTCATTCGTTCATTCATTCATTTATTAATTCATTCATTTATTCATTCATCCGTTCATTCATTCATTCATTTATTCATTAATTCGTTCATTCATTTATTTATTCATTTATTCATTAATTCGTTTATTCATTCATTTATTAATTCATTTATTAATTCATTCATTTATTCATTTATTTATTCATTCATTTATTCATTTATTCATTCATCCGTTCATTTATTCGTTCGTTCATTCATTTATTCATTCATTCGTTTATTCATTCATTTATTCATTCATTCATTTATTCACTCATTTATTCAATCATTCATTTATTTATTCATTCATTCATTCATTCATTTATCCATTAATTTATTCATTCATTCATTTTCCTTCGGCTTAGTCCTTTATTTATCAGAGGTTGCCACAGCGGAATGAACTGCCAACTATTCCAGCATATGTTTTACGCAGCGGGTGCCCTTCCAGTCGCAACCCAGTACTAGGAAAAACCCATACACACTCATTCACACACACACTACGGCCAATTTAGTTTATTCAATTCACCTATAGCGCATGTGTTTGGACTGGGGGGAGAAACCGGAGCACCTGGCGGAAACCCACTCCAACATGGGGAGAACATGCAAACTCCACAGAGAAACGCCAACTGACCCAGACTGGGGTGGAATGGGGGGGTGACACTAGTGCCGCCACATTTGACACATAATTATTTAATTCTGTGAAGTCAAACAGCACTTATAAACACATTACAGACAAACAAGCAAACACTCTTTTCCTCTGATTTACTGGACAGAACCAACAATCAAGGATTACAATCAGCTTTTTTCATTTCTCCTCAGCGAGTGACTCATGCTGAAACTGATATGTGTGCTATTTATTCTAGAGTATATCAGGGCTAAAATAAGACAAGTGCACGTCACCAGTTCTCTATACACACTGAAAAATATGTAGTAATATTTTACAGCATTCATTCATTTTCCTTCAGCTTAGTCCCTTATTTATCAGGGCTCGCCACAGCGGAATGAACCGCCAACTAGTCCAGCACATGTTTTACGCAGCGGATTGCTTTGCAGCTGCAACCCAGTACTGGGAAACACACGCTCTAATTCACATTCATTCGTGCACTGTTGCATCACAGCAAGAAGGTCTCTTCGAGTCCTGGCTGGCTCAGTTGGCATTTCTGTGTTGAGTTTGCATGTTCTCCCCGTGTTAGTGTGGGTTTCCTCCGCGTCCCCACAGTCTCCCCACAGTCTAAACACATGCGCTAAAGGGGATTTGAATGAACCAAATTGGTTGTGTATGAGTGTGTATGTAAATGAGTGTGTATGGAAATTTCCCAGTACTGGGTTGCAGCTGGAAGGCCTTTCACTACATAAAACACATGCTGGAATAGTTGGCGGTTCATTCCGCTGTGGCGGCCCCTGAAAAATAAAGGGACTAAGCTGAAGGAAAATGAATGAATGTTTGAAATGTCCCTACTATGAAAATGTAATGTACATTACTGGCTCATGAGAATCACAAGCCTATATTCATTCATTCATTTTCTTTTCGGCTTAGTCCCTTTATTATTCTGGGGTCGCCACAGCGTAATGAACCACCAACAAACCTATATTATTAGGATTATTATTATTATTGCTATTATTTTTGTTGTTATTGATGTTATTACTGTTATTATTATTGTTATAAATGACTATAAATATATATAGTGACTATATATATATGAATATATATATATATATATATATATATATATATATATATATATATATATATATATTCGTTTTTTATTATTTATTTGTTAATTTATTAGTGCTGGGCTTAGTTTAATCACAATTAATCACATCTAATATAAAAGTTTGTTTTTGACAAGATTTGTGTGTATTATATATATATAGAGAGAGAGATTTATTTTTAATTAATACATATTACATACATAAAAACAAAACTATAAAAAACTTTTTTGTATAGATATGTAAATGTATATATATATATGATAATAATAATAATAATAATAATAATGGCGTCACTGTTTCGCAGTAGATAGCACCATAGCACAATAAGGTCACACGGTCGGGACTCGAATCAGTGACCTTCTTGTTGTGAGGGAATTGTACTACCCACTGCGCCACAGTGACGCCCTCATACTGTATATATATATATATATAATAGTTTTGACGTTATTAGTAATCATTTTTGATGATTACTATAATATACATTCATCCACTAGTTTCACCCGCCATAAGCATTTAAAGTGAGAATACGCTGGTTTTAGCACGTTGTTGATCTACACTTTTGAGGAGGAATGAATGCCTGTTGTCTTTTCATTTATTAAAAACCTCATCTCTCTCTCTCTCTCTTTCTCTCTCTCTCTCTCTTTCTCTCTCTCTCTCTCTTTCTCAGAAGGATCCATTTCCAATTCAGTTGTTTATGAAGCAGGCGTGCAGTGCGTTTAATACACAACATGATTATATTCGCCGTTATCTCCCGTTTTCAATCCCGATGAGCGCGAGCAGTCCAGTAATGTCTTTATCTGTGCCGTGCGTTCGAGTCGACGTGAAAACAAGCGTATCAGCTGGAGTAGGATGTGTATAATCCCCAGTCAGAAGGTTATAACAACTGTCATATTATGGCTTGGTCATCACCATGGCAACAGGGCAGTGTGCATTGTCTCTCCTCCATCCACCTTTTCCTGAAAATGTGTTATATGAGGACTCCTGGAGACTGAATGCAGGACATGCCATTATTATAATAATAATATTAATCCTGTGAGCATTTTCATAAACAGCTGTGATGAAGATTATAGGGCTGTGTAATGTGATGTGTGTGTACTAGTGGTCGGGTGATATGACAGAAATATCATATCAAGATATAAGTCATGTGTTTATAAGTCATTTCTGAGTTTGCATGTTCTCTCTCTGTTGGCGTGGGTTATCTCCAGGTGCAAACACAGTCAAAACACATGCGCTATAGGTGAATTGATTAACTAAATTGGTCATAATGTATAAGTGTGTGTGAATATGAGAGTGTGTATGGACGTTTCCCAATTCTGGGTTTCAACTGGAAGGCCTCCGATATGTAAAACAAATGCTGGAATAGTTGGTGGTTGGTGGTCGCAGTGTGAACTGATATAGCATATATATATATATATATATAATCGTGAACTGATGAACTGAATTATTTACTGTAGTATTCTTTAGTTTTTACTATAATAAATTATGATGCAGTGTTGTAGATTATACTCTATTGTAGTAATCTACAGTATTGGGTCGTTTGTTTCTAATACTATAGTATTTGTGCTACCATAGCAACTACAGAATCACCTTTACTAATACTTTACTATAGTATACTATAGTTTTATTATTTTATTATGTCATGAGGGAATACTATAGTAATTACTGTCTTGAAACATACTATACACTCTCAGAATAAATTGTACAATGTTGTACACCCTCAGAAATAAAGGTACACAAGCTGTCACTGGGGTGGTACCTTTTCAAAAGGTACACATTTGTCCCTATTGGGTACCTCAAAAGTATATATTAGTGCCTAAAGATTTTGTACTTCTTAGGTACTAATATGTACCCTTGAGGTATTAATATGGACCTTTTAGGTACAAATGTGTATCTTTTGAAAAGATACCACTCCAGTGACAGCTTGCTTACCTTTATTTCTGAGAGTGTTTTGCCCCGTTGTCACTGTGTCAGTATTTTTTAATAGAACAGAATTGTACCTTAAGACAAAGAAACACATTTTTTTTCTTTCTCTAATTTCTTTCTTTTTCTTTTCTTTTCTTCTTTTCTTGTCTTCCCTTATATATGAGAGTAACAGATGTTTTACCTAATATTACTATTTATTTGTATTTTATCTTAATATTATTTATGTTTTTTTTTCTTTTATAGAACCTAAATGTATTCGTGTGCGACAGGTTTTGTTTGTCTGTTGTGTAAAAAAAAAAGTGAAAAGCTATCTGTACTGTATGTTTCATATCTAATATGTTTAATAAAAAATACTTTTGGGGGGAAAAAAAGAAACACATTTGTACCATTGCAGTTTGTACATTTAAGATTTGTACCATGTTAAAACCTGCAAACTTTCATCAAAGGTACAAATCTGATCCATGAAGGTACCACTACAGTGACAAGTCACTTTGTACCTTAACAGTGTCGAATGTGTTCCTTCAGGAACTATTTAAAGGCATTTTTCTTTATCTAAAATGCATTAATTTAT
Organism: Danio aesculapii; assembly: GCF_903798145.1. Lineage (NCBI taxonomy): Eukaryota > Metazoa > Chordata > Actinopteri > Cypriniformes > Danionidae > Danio > Danio aesculapii. The sequence continues at coordinate 57,001,532 of NC_079438.1, forward strand.
TTTATTAACGATATTTTTTGTTTATGTTTCTTTTTGTGTAAATGCACCTTTTCCATTGACAATAAAGATAAAAAAAATACTTTAGCATAAATCAAAAGCTCTATTTTTTTACTAAACATTTCACAGCACTTTTCACACATTCTCCCATCTACAATATAACACATGATTTTCTCCAATTGTCACACAATACCTTTGTAATCACTTAGAAGTTAATTAAATTTAATTAATTTTAAAATAGAATTATGCAAAAGTATTGTGTATATGTCTACATGAACACGTTGTGGACAGCAAACGCCAAAAGGTGCGGATATCAATAATGAAAATGTGTTTGTCAGAAAATGCTTACCAAATGTTTATTAAAAATTATTAACAATACCTAGAGTGTTATGTTTTACCTGTTGTTTTGTTTTATAGAATTAATAATGAATATTTATGAGTATCTTAAACAGATGCTTTTTAATGAGGATTCATGTTTTAATATGGAAATTATTCATAAAGTCACTTTGCCTTTCCAGTAATATTTATCTTTATAGATACTGTAATGAAGAAGGAGCTGTCCAACACTTGTGTACCTTTTTAATGAAAACAATTGTGTCCCTCCATTTCAGTTGTACCATAGAAGGTACAGAACAGTATCATAAGAGGTCTATTCTGTAGCATTTAAGGTAAAACTTTTAAGGAACATTATTTGTACCACCGTGTACCTTCTGAGAGTGTAGTAAAGTACTCAAATGTTTTATTTATATACTGTTTATAGCTTCTAATATAAACAAATCACAGTTTACTGTAGTAAAAACTAAAGTATACTACACTTTACTACAGTATTTATTACAGTTTATCAGTTAGCTGATATCATAGTATGCTGTAGCATTCATTAACAATGTGTTGTACCATAATATATACAGTATAAAACACTTTACTATAGTATAATTTGAGCATTTACCTTCGACTTAGTCCCTTATTTGTCAGGGGTGGTAACAGCTGATTGAACCGCCAACTATTCCAGCATTTGTGTTACACAGCGGATGCCCTTCCAGCTGCAACCCAGGATTGGGAAACATCCACACACACACACACACACACTCATACACTACGGCCAATTTTAGTTTATTCAATTCCCCTATAGCGCATGTGTTTGGACTGTGGGGGAAACCTGAGCACCCGGAGGAAACCCATGCCTACACGGGAAGAACAAGCAAACTCCACACAGAAACACCAACTGAACCAGCCGGGACTAGCGAATTTCTTGCTATGAGGCGACAGTGCTAACCATTGAGCCACCGTGCCACCTAACGCTATAGTATTTTGAAGAATATTGAAAACTGGAAATCATTGACGTTTATAGTAGTAAGCATACAAACAAACACATACTATGGAAGTTAATGGGTGCAATGGGAATTAATAATAATTTCCGACATTCTTCAAACTATCTTCTTTTGTGTTCAATGTAAAAAGGAATCTCAAACAGGGTTTGAACAACAGAAGAGCGAGTAAATGATGACAGAACTTAGATTTCTGTGTGAACTATCCCTTCAAGCCATTGTGAATAGATGAAACACGTGCCGCTCTTTTATAAGGAATACATGCAATGAACTGTTACGTCTTGGGACCGGCTGATTTAATAACGTTTGTGAATGAAAGCGTTTTCTAAAGAAAGACATTCAGTCATGATTTACATTAGTCATGGTTAAAAACACAAACTGCGTGCTTAACCCTTTGTGTGTCAGAGACTGTTCATAACAGGTTGATCCTTTGAGTTAGATTTTAGGTTATTGATCTCTGTTGCATTGTAGAAGTCTACAGACTTTTGTTCAACAGACTGGTAAAAATAGAGTATTTATTATCTCATTATAACCATGCAAACATTACAGTTGTACCTAAAGGGATAGTTCACCCAAAAATTAAAATGTCCTCATCATTTACACACAATTGAGTGTTTTTTAATTGCAGGAATTGTATAGAAGTGTTCAAGAATTTTAGTACATACTTAAGAAACATATTAAAAGCATAAAAAAATATTTATTTATTTAAAGTTTTTTATGTGGCAGTGCGGTGGCGCAGTGAGTAGCCCTGTCGCCTCACAGCAAGAAGGTCGCTGGTTCGAGCCCCAGCAGGGTCTGTTGGCATTTCTGTGTGGAGTTTGCATGTTCTCCCCATCTTGGTATGGGTTTCCTCCGGGTGCTTCGGTTTCCCCCACAGTCCAAACACATGCGTTGGTGGTGAATTGAGTAAGCTAAATTGTACATAGTGTATGTGTGTAAATGAGTGTGTATGGGTGTTTCCCAGTGATGGGTTTCAGCTGGAAGGGCATCCGCTGAGTAAAACATATGCTGGATAAGTTGGTGGTTCATGCCGCTGTGGCGACCCCAGATTAATAAAGAGACTAAGCTGAAAAGAAAATGAATGAATGAATGTTTTTAGTGTTTTTGAAGCATTTTATTACTTACTATTTTATAATAAAGTATATTAATATAATAAACATAATACAATAAAGAAAGAAATAAAATATTTATTGTGAATATATATATTTTCCCTTTTGTGTGATTAAAATAGTAATTTAATTAATAATTCAAAAATCCATTCTTTCTGTTTTTCCATTAAATATTTTCCTTAAATATCAAACATATGCTGGAATAGTTATCAGTTCACGACTATATATATATATATATATATATATATATATATATATATATATATATATATGCTAAAGCATTCATTAACAAAGCGTATAATAAATAATACCCAGTTTAATATGATTAATAAGCACAGTTATTTTTTTATGTACTCTCAAATTATTCCTGAAATATTCCTCAAATTATTCCTGCTTATCAAACTCATTCATTCATTCTAGGTAATAATGTAAATTAAGGCATTGCTTTTTGTTTTTAGGTCATTTATTTACAGTTTATTCATTCTTATTCGTGTCGGCTTAGTCTCTTTATTAATCTGGGGTCGCCACAGTGGAATGAACCGCCAACTTATCCAGCATATGTTTTACGCAGCAGATGCCCTTCCAGCTGCAACCCATCTCTGGGAAACATCCACACACACTCATTCACGCTCATATACAGCCAATTTAGCCTACCTAAATTCACCTGTACCACATGTGTTTGGACTGTGGGGGAAACCAGAGCACCTGGAGGAAACCCACCCGAATATGGAGAGAACATGCAAACTCCACACAGAAACGCCAACTGACCCAGCCGAGGCTCGAACCAGTGACCTTCTTGCTGTGAGGTGACACCACTACCTACTGCGCCACCGCTTGTTCAAACTACATATTTAAAATAAGCTGAATCAACACAGTTCTTGAGTTTTTTGGCACAGCTTAATTGTTTAATATTCATTCATTCATTTTCATGTGGCTCACCCTTTATTCATCAGGGTTCACCACAGCGGAATGAGCCGCCAACTATTCCAGCAAATGTTTTACGCAGCTGATGCTCTTCCATCTGGAATGCAGTGCTGAGAAACACCCATACACTCTCACATTTACACACACACACTCATACACTACGACCATTCATTCATTCATTCATTTTATTTTCGGCTTAGTCCCTTTATTAATCTGGGGTCGCCACAGCGGAATTAACCGCCAACTTATCCAGCATTTCTTATACTTCCAGCCGCAACCCATCACTGGGAAACTCATACACACTCATTCACACACATACATACACTATGGACAATTTAGCCTACCCAATTCACCTGTACCGCTTGTCTTTGGACTGTGGGGGAAACCGGAGCACCCGGAGGAAACCCACACGAACGCAGGGAGAACATGCAAACTCCACACAGAAACGCCAACTGGCCCAGCCGGGACTCGAACCAGCGACCTTCTTGCTGTGAGGTGACAGTGCTAACCACTAAGCCACCGTGTCGCTATATTCAAATTGGTAAAAACAAATCAAGTTAACTTAATCGATTTGTGTTGGGACAACTTGAAGGAATTTTGTGGAGTCCAGCATTGGTAACAGTGTACAGTATGTAACCCAGTTTAGCAGTTCACTACTATATATGATGAAGCATTCAATAACAGAATTCTTAATACTACTATATATATATATATATATATATATATATATATATATATATATATATATATATATATATATATACAGTATAATATGACTCAAAAACACTTCTTTTTCGCGTAATTTCACTTGGATTTGTAACCCTGTTCGTTTAATAGTGTAAATGGTGCGTACATTTACATTTTTAGTGTACTATCTCTTTAATGCTCCACATAACATATAATCAAAGTCGGTATAATAATTTAATTCCTAAAAAAAATGAGATTTTATTATTATTGTTATTATTATTATTATTATTAAAGCCGCGATGAAAGGATGGATGAGCGCGCGCTTTACGCATATGATGTGATCATCCAGAGACTGTGCGCGCTCAATCACGTGCTTCAGCTCAATCCATCCAGCGGCTTCAAAGCAGAACAAACTATATCACCTCTCAGGAAGAAGAAGAAGAAGAAAAAGAAAGAAACTACAAGATTGACGTAAAAAAGATTAAACTATTCGGACGCATCGAGCCGCACGCAGCACAATCGGATGTGAGTGGAAGTGTTAGGAAACACCTCCAGCACCAAGTGCCTTTTCCTCGTCTCCGGCAAGCCTGTGGGAAGTTTTTTCTCCCTCATACACACATGATCTGCTCCAAACGCACTCGTTTTGGACCACAGGGGACTCTTATGTATCCATAGATTGTATAACAGACGCAATCGGGATCGGATATACGCGTACGAAGCGCGCGGTTTGGTGAGTAGGTACGTCTACTTCATAGCAGAAAAAGCGCACGTAGACAGACGCAAGACATTTTGACCTAATTCATCTCTTGCTTACAAATTATGGATATGCATTGCGCACAAGACATGGCATGGTTTAAAATGGGTGCGCAAAGCCGCGCGCGTGTCTATTAGAAGATAAATCCAACATCTGCTCGTTAAAAGTAGGTGTTTGTGCTTAGTTTGAATGATTCAGACTTATTGTGGCGGATAAATGACGCACTGTTGAGTTATATTAACATCCAGCAGTTCATTATGCATCTGCTTTTAGGAGACGGGTGTGTTTTGTTGTTGATATCAGTAGGTTTTATGCATTCAACAGTGTTGGACTGTGTGTGTGTTTGTTTTTTGGGGCTTTTTTAATCTGTGGTCACTCGTGGATTCATATCAGCTGCTGGTTAATTAGACGCAGTTGCGCGCTGGTTGTCATGACCACTCATCCACACCAATTCACCAGATCACTGACTGTTTACCTTCATGCGTCTGATGTGTATATATACGCCACATCATATATAAGCTTTAATTCAGGGGAAACTTATGCTGCTGCAGTTGTTGATACATCTAAATGATGTTGTTTTTAAGAATATTTATGACCTTTTGTTGCATTTCTGTGTTTTGGCTTAACTAAATAATCCTTATTTTACCAAATATTATACAATTTTATTAAATAAATTATGAGTTTTGCTAATTTAAGCAACAAGTTTGAGGATCTGAATTAGATATTGATTGTTTTCAAGCTTAAAACAACCACTATACTTGTGAAAATCAGTTTTTATGATTTAATTAATAAATTAAAGCAATTTAAGGCTAATTTGACTATATTATTATTAATAATAATAATAATATTTTATATATATTTTTAATGGAAAATAGCTACTTCCAAGTTGAAATTGTATATTGAAATATTGCTTTCTGCATTATTTTTATGCAAATAAATATTGTGACTAGGGATGCAACGGTTCTAGATTTTGCTTGTAGGATTACAGTCTGAGGAATAATCACGGTTTCATGGTTATCACGATTATTATGCATTCATTAATTCCAAAACACTACTAGTTTAGAAAATGACATGAAAACTCCTTATATTTTAAAGTTTTTTATTGCTGCTCAGTAACCAAATAATACAGCACAAAATAATAATCAAAAAAACAAAGGATATTCAATTTCTTTTTGGACTTAAAAATAAGTGAAAAAAATGTTTTCGGCGTTTTAACATAAGTAATAATTTTACACTCAAAATAAATGACAGAACAGTGAACAAATACATAAATAAATTAATAAATAAAGACAAGACTAAATAAAAATAGTATTTGTCTAATGTAAATCTAAGCATATTATAAAGCTGAACGGTCATTTCCACGTGCAAGTCACTCCCAATATGCGTGCAAGAAATTAAGTAACGATATTGCGCACTCAAAAGACGCAACATGTTAAGGGCGAAAGAAACCTTTTTTATTTAATAGCCTCAGCCATAGTTAGTCCAGTGTGCGTGGATATTAGCCTTGGTGTATAAGCTCAGAACTTTAAATTAGTGCACAGTTGGTATAACTTTGCTTAGTTGCAGCAGTTTGTTCTGTGCAGAAACGCGGTGTTGAGAAGCCTTTAAAAATAATCCATTGTGCGAATAATAGTGAAACTAGTTAATTGTTGCATCCCTAATTGTGACCTAAATGTTCACGCATTGAAATGTCCAATTATAAACTTCCTAGAAATATTGTAATTAGAATTCTTTTATTATATTTTCTGGTTTTATTATCTAAATAATGACAGGCTAAAAATGTAATTGATGACAGACTAAAAATATTGTAAATTCTGTATTGTTTTTTAATGTATTTGGGTTTTTAAGTATTATTTGGGCTGCCAAAATATTCATAAGACTGCCCAAGCTCATGCTAAAAAAAATAAAGCTCATTACATTTATGCAAAGTGGCTATTTCCAAGCCTAAATAGTATAAATATATTGGTATTAGTAATAATATAAGTAATGTAATATGATAAGATTAGATTAGATTGAACTTTATTGTAATTACACATGTACAAGTACAAGGTAAAGAAATGCAGTTTAGGTGGAGTGCACTACCAGGAGTGCACTAGCAGGATATAAGTTTTAAAGTGCGATTACAGAAAAACGATAGTGATATTTACAGTGATATTTACAGATGGATGTACTATCAACATTATAAATAAGTTGTATCAGCTATGAACAGAGATTTACTGTAGATATGTACAGGTTGCTATTAATAATCAGAGGTATGCAGATATATTAACTTTTTATGTGCAGTGGATATGTGCAATTCAAGATGAAGTAGTTTTGTGACCTAAATGATCACACATTATAAAATTAAATCATAACGTTCATAAAAATATAATAATTTCTGTATTATTTTATGGTGTAATTAAATAAATGAGTAAATAAATAAAAGACTGACTGTACTGCTCAAATTTACAAATGTTCTAAAAAAGATGGACATTTCTGTATTGTTTTTATGCAAATTATTTATTTGGGATTTAATGATCAAACTTCCGTCAGCGCCAATAGCCTAGTGGTTAAGTGTGCTGACATATAGCACCATGGTGCTCACGGCGACCTGAGTTCGATTTCCAGCTTGAGGTCCTTTGTCGACACTTTCTCTCTCTCTACTCTCAATACTTTCCTATCTGTAACCTACTCTGTCCTATACTAAAAAAAGGTGACAACCCCATTGAACTTACCAAATTTTAAATAGTAGAAGATTAAATCATTATATTTATGCAAATCAGTTGTTTTTAAGGGTGGCTCAGTGGTTAGCACTCTTGCCTCACAGCAAGAAGGTCGCTGGTTCGAGTCAGTTGGCATTTCTATGTGCAGTTTGCATGTTCTCCATGTGTTGGCGTGGGTTTCCTCCGGGTGCTCCGGTTTCCTCCACAGTCCAAACACATGCGTTATAGGTTAATTGAATAAACTAAATTGGCTGTAGTGTGTGAATGAGAGTGTATGGGTGTTTCCCAGTACTGGGATGCAGCTGGAAGGGCATCCGCTATGTAAAATATGCTGGAATAGTTGGCAGGGACTAAGCTAAAGGAAAATGAATGAATGAATGATTGAAGCGTTGTTTCCAAGCTTAAACTACAGAAAAATGGTTAAAAATAACAAAACAATTTGCAGTATTTATGCTAAGTAGCTATTTCCGAACATATATAGTATATAAAACATAATTTCTGCATTATTCTTATGCATTAAAGTAGTTTTGTGATCTGTATGATCACACAATGGAACATCCAATACTAAAATGCATAAAGAATATCACAATTATAATTTCCATATTATATTTTAGTTTCATTATCTAAATTATGATGGATCATCCATGTTTAAATCGTCTAAAAGGTGTACAGTTTATGCATTGTTTTAATGCAAAATTAATTCATCAATTTAATGCATTTTATTTGGCTTGTTTATTTTTGTGTATGGTATAATAGACTGGACGAGCATATGCAATAAAAAATAGCTCTTAATGGACAGTGTCCCTATTTTGTGATTCACAAGTGTTTTGGGTTTATTTATGGTTGTGAATTGCATTATGGGATGTTGATCTCTGCTTTGTGGACTTTTGATGTTGAAAATTCAACTCTACAGTTTAACATAGTGACTTTTATTGACATGTTAGTAGCTTGAAATAATATAATGTATAAGAAATAATAATATAAATTAAGAAATATGCCTGTAAAATAACAGAGAATGCACTGGCGGTTTATTACAAGGGTTTTATATCTTAATATGCAACACCAACATAGGCAATATATCACTTTAAAGTATTAAAAATGATCATCAAAGTCACTCCTTCAAACTTTTGAAGGGTAAAAGTCATCGAAAGAAAGATCAAGATCCCATAATGCAATTCAAAAGCAGAAATAAATAAAAACAGGAATCACAAAATACAGAAAACTGCTAATTTTTATCATTAACAATGATTGTTGAAGCCAAATGATGCCATTTATAATCCATATTAAACTCCTAATTAAGTAGAACATATAGAAAAGCATGCAGAAATGATAGCAGTCAAACTCATAGTGTGTCTGCTTCTCTGAAGAGCTGATTCATGAACTTTGTGTCCTTGTGCAAGACACTTAACCTCCGCTTACTCCAGAGGGATTATCACAATATGATAAGTGTAGTGACTCAGAAAAGTAGAAGAAGCATCTGCTAAACGACTGGAGAAAAATAGCCGGTGCTTGTGAAGAAGGCTGCTGTGTTTTTTCAAGTGAAGTTGCTTGCTTTTGTGTGTCCGATGATTTTCTGAATTCAAAGCAACCTCTGTAATTTATAGTCGGGTTGATGTTTCATTTACTGCACTGGCTGCGCTCAAGGACTCATCAAGTTCAATCAGAATATACAATCAGAGCATGAATAGCTAAATTACCAGCCCATAATGTTCAAGAGACCTTGGAATATAGACGTATAGAAGTTGCGTTGTGTGTAAAGCTGCACGTTTCTGAATCAAGTTGCAATATAAGATGATAGTTTTGTTATGATTTTGCCTCTTTTTTTATTCAGCTTGAATGATTTGTCTCTTGTTTGCTTTGTAGGCATCAAATCTTTCCCATTCTGTGACAGTTTTATGTGTGATATATTAGTTTTCATGAGTGTTTTTAAGAGTTAGGGAACAAGTTTAATTCATTTTTAATTACACACACTAAAAATAAAGTGATTCATTGGATTTATTAAATGTTTTTAAGGTAAGTGGTTGCAAATAGTTTATTTTTACTGAATTTAAACAAACTAATTAAGTTGAATGATACTAAATTTAATTAGTTTGTTTAAATTTAGCTCATAGAAATTGTTTGCAACCTTCACAAAACTTTAGCAAATCCATTCAGTGTATCTACAGTAGTAGGCCTGTAACAATAATCAATATATGTAGAGTTCAGATGCAAAATCCTGTAAACTCAGTCTGAAATTTCTATAGAAAATGAACATTTTTCTCAGCCTCTTTTGTTTATGTTGAGATATTTCACTTTAAAGACCAGGAAAAGAACTTATTCTTTGCCATAAAAGTGGTTTTACTAAACATACACACAGGAGCCTGATGGAAATGCTCATTTTAGAAGAACATTTTAGACGGCATTTAGAGGTTTTTGCATCTGAAGTCTTCATATGGACTTATTGCACAACATGGACATGACCTCAATCATATATGGTGATGTAATATATATTGCACATACATAAAAACCAATTCTAGCAACATTTGAGCTGATTGTGAAACATCTCTATCTTTATTGGAGGTGTCAGTATGGTTAAAAGCACTGTAGTATTTACTATAAACTACAATAGTATATTTTCATGTGGGTGTCTGACAGCTGAAAATAGATCTGGCAGCAGATATCACAGCCTCTGTTACTCTTTACCTTGCACTTTTGTGTTAACATTTATTGTAATTTATTTAGGATATGCGTTTCACATTCTGATCCCAGTGTCTGATTATTAAACTGTTCAAATGACTATAATTAAATGAAATACTCTAATATGATGTGTTCTGTGGAAGAGTGTACCTGTATTGTGATGCTATTATATAGTCATTCTGGCATTATATACTGTAATAAGTGGCGTGAAATGGTCTTAAAATGACGATAATATAATTAACACAATATATTTTGGTGCAATATATACAGTAGTACAACAAAATAGATATCATGACAGGCCTAGTCTCTAGTGAAATTGGAAAGAAGAAAGGCGGTATTTGTGGTGTCATGTCCAGTGTTTGGTGTAATTAGTTACAGAGTAGTGATTAAAATACTTGTATTTTGGTAATAATGTAAATTAAGACATTGCTTTTTGTTTTTAGGTCATTTATTTACAGTTTATTCATTCATTTTCTTGTCGGCTTAGTCACTTTATTAATCAGGGGTCGCCACAGTGGAATGAACCACCAACTTATCCAGCATATGTATTACGCAGCGGATGCCCTTCACTGAGAAACATCCATACACACTCATTCTCTCTCTCTCACACACACGCGCACACCACAGACAATTTAGCTTACCCATTTTACCTATAGCGCATGTCTTTGGACTTGCGGGAGAAACAGGAGCACCCAAAGGAATCTCGTGCTAACACGGGGAGAACATGCAAACTCCACACAGAAATGCCAACTGACCCAGCCGAGGCTCGAACCAGCGACCTTCTTGCTGTGAGGCAACAGTGCTACCCACTGCGCCACCGTGACACCCTTATTTACAGTTACTTGTCTTAAATTTTGTAAACAAATTCAACAGTTGTGTATAAATCAATTCAGATGATAAAAGTCATTGTATTTTTGTTATGCAAATATATCTCCAGGAAAATTCAGTATTTAAACTAAAGAAGGTTACATTTATCAAGACAAATGCACGTTGAAGAAAAATTGCACTTGAATTAAAAGCACTGTCAAATTAAATAGACAGCAAGAAGGTTGCTGGTTCGAGTCCCGCCTGGGTCAGTTGGCATTTCTGTGTGGAGTTTGCATGTTCTCCCCATGTTGGTGTGGGTTTCCTCCGGGTGCTCCAGTTTCCCTCATATTCTAAACACATACGCTATAGGGGAATTGAGCTAAATTGGCCGTAGTGTATGAGTGTGAATGCGAGTGTGTATCGGTGTTTCTCAGTACTGGGTTGTGGATGAAAGGGCACCTGCTGCATAAAACATATGCTGGAATAGTTGACGGTTCATTCCGCTTTGGCGACCCCTGATAAATAAGGCAATAAATAAAGCGATATAAACTATATTAGAACTTAGGACATGTCACCACCTACTGATGTCGAAACAGTTGGTTGAAATCTTCGTTTGAAGCTCTAATTTAATTCCAAAAGTAAATTAGATTGTAAATCCTTCGTATTTATTATCCAACCAAATCAGTTATGCGTACATTTATATTAAAATGTTTCAATTAAGGTCTCTCGGATTGATTGGAGATCAATTATTACAAATAATTTATTGTAATCTTCATTTGAAGCTTTAATTTACTTCCAGTTTCCAGTAAATCATCCATATTTATTACAGCCGACTCACTGTCAGTTATGCAATCTTTTATATTAAAATATCTGAATCTAGGTGTCTCGATCTCACTCACAATAACTTATGGGCTACAAATCCGCCATTTCTGGACTACATTTTCATACATGCACTTCGCTCACACACACACATGCTTCCTCATTCTGACCGATTACACTCGCACCACTTGAGGATTGTCTAAGAGTGATTACACACACTATTTAAACAGCACACTCACTAATTCCCATTGCAGAGTCTTGTTTTCTGTATAGTGACACTACAACGCATTTTCCTTGTCTTGTTTTGCCATGTATTTACCTCGCCTTGTTTATTTAGTTATCCCTGTATGCCGCCTGCCATTCGACCTCTCGTCTGATCCTTTGACTATGATTCTGGCCTGCCTTCATACATCTGTTTGTACCCGTGTTGACCATTGCTTGCCTGTCTACCCAATAAACCTGCACGTGGATCCGAACCTAGTTGTCTCTGTCACTCCTCGTGTTACACTAGGTCTCTCAGATTCATTGTGCATCAATTATTCCACAAGCCAATAACATTGAAATCATTTTATCAAAACTGATCATAATCTTCATTTGAAGCTCTACTTAAAGTCCAAAAGTAAGTCAGACGGTAAAGCATTTCTATTTATTACACAACTCAATCACAGTCAGTTATGCATTAATTAAAATTAAAATATCTGAATCTAGGTCTCTCGAATTCATTGTGCATCAATTATTCCACAGGCCAAAAATATTGAAGTCATTTTATCACACTTTTTTTTCCTCAAGACTCCATGCGTGTCTTTGAAACTCATGCCAGGACGTTCTAGCAGAAGATGCTCTCCACAGATAGTTGCAGGTTTCTCCTGGGAGCTGATCTTTCCGCTGCTATTCTTAGGGTTGTCACTTCAGTCAGTCTATATGAAGGGAATTGCATCACAAGAGCTGAAGTCAGAACTTTATTTATTGTGTGTGTGTCATTTTTTTATCAAACACACTAAGAGCACAACATGTCATGACGTGTGCAAACTGTGTCTCTTTCAGGAGTGCATGCATAAATGCCAAGAAACTGCATTAAAGAGTCATCATCACCCAAGGAAAACGAGATCTTTCTGTGGAGGATGGATCTGCCCAACAAGGAAAGACGGTCACCGGAAAACGGCCCAAATCGGCGCTGTTGCTCAAGCTTCAAGGTACTTATTTGCACCTATTTCTCAAATGATGTTTAACAGAGCAAGGAATTTTTCACAGTATTTCCTATAATATTGTTTCTTCTGGAGAAAGTCTTATTTGTTTTATTTCGGCTAGAATAAAAGCAGCTTTTAATTATATTCAAACTATTTTAAGGTCAATATTATTAGCCCCCTTAAGCAATATTTGTTTTGATTGTCTACAGATAAACCACTGTTATACAATGACTTGCCTAATTACCCTAACTTCACCCTATTTAACCTAGTAAGTCTTTCTGTTAAACAGAAATTGGGAAAAACATACAGAGGGGCTAATAATCTCATTATTACATGGCTGTTTGGAATATTTGATTCTGATTGGTCAGTCGCGACTTTCCAAGGTATGTTATTCCAAGATAACAACCATTAAATCTAATAACACTGGTTCATCCGGGTACTTCTAATCTTCTACTGTCAGTGAATACGTTTACATCCATATGCTTGTATCCAAACGCTTGTCTATTTTCAATGCTGTTTTTTATGGTTTGGCGCCCTCTTATGACTGAATAATCTGCAGGTTAGTGTATGCTCCGTTCAGCAGGTTTCATTTTTGTTAGCTTTGCATAATTAAATAAATAAAAAACTAATACAAATCAGACATACGACTAAGACATCATAGAAGTAACACTAAAATAAGAGTGGCTTAACTCATCATATATATATATATATATATATATATATATATATATATATATATATATATATATATATATATATATATATATATATATATATGAAGAGTTCAGATGCAAAAACCTTTAAATGCCATCTTAAATTTTCTTCTAAAATGCACGTTTTTCTCAGACATTTGTGTGTAGGTTCAGTAATTTCACATGTATGTTGATGAATAGGAGTTTCCCTATGTGAAAAAACTGAAAATAAACATAGGAGGTTGAGAAAAATGCTTATTTTGAAAGAAATTTTAGATGGAATTTAGAGGGTTTTGCAACAGAACTCTTCATATTCACTCACCGGCAAATTTATTAGGTACTAGTATCGGGTTGGACCCCCTTTTACCTTCAGAACTCTTTCCTGTTCTGTGATCTGCTGCTGCTGTAGCCCATCTGCCTCAAGGTTGGACGTGTTGTGTGTTCAGGGATGCTCTTCTGCAGACCTCGGTTGTAACGAGTGCTTATTTGAGTTACTGTTGCCTTTAGAACCAGTCTGGCCATTCTCCTCTGACCTCTGGCATCAACAAGGCATTTGCACCCATAGAACTGCCGCTCACTGGATATTTCCTCTTTTTCGGGGCATTCTCTTTAAACCATAGAGATGGTTGTGCATGAAAATCCCAGTAGATCAGCAGTTTCTGAAATACTCAGACCAGCCTGTCTGGCACCAACAACCATGCCACGTTCAGAGTCACTTAAATCAGCTTTCTTCCTCATTCTGATGCTCGCTTTGAACTGCAGCAGATTGTCTTGACCATGTCTACATGCCTAAATGCATTGATTAGAAATTTGCATTAACAAGCAGTTGAACAAGTGTACCTTATAAAGTGGCCGGTGAGTGTGTATATGTATATATATATATATATATATATATATATGTGTGTGTGTGTGTGTGTGTGTGTGTGTGTGTGTGTGTATATATATATATATATATATATATATATATATATATATATATATATATATATATATATATATATATATATAAAATGTGATTTTAAGACTCTTTTATTTAGTTAAATAGTAGATCTCAACAATAGAAAAGGACTCTCTACATCAGTGTTTCTTAAGCATGTTCCTGGAGGACCCCCAACATGGAATGTTTTGGATATCTCCCTTGTCTGTCACACCCATTACAGATCTTTCAGTCTCTGCTTTTGAGCTAATGATCTGAAACAGGTGTGTTTGCTTAAGGAGACCAGGAAAATGTGCAGAGCTGGTGGGCCTCCTGGAACGTGGTCGAGAAACACTGCTCTACATCAAAATTTACTGATCAGCGCATGATTCAGCAAACGTATAAACAATCAAATCTCTTATAAACCAAGTGACAGAGGCTTTACTTAATATCCACAGCAAAGAAAGATATCCAAAGATGCCTTTTCAAGTAGTAAAGAAACCAGTGTTTTTGAAGCTAATGAAGACAGCAGGCGTCAGGGATTTAGTTGAATTATTTAGCCTGACATGTTTACTACTCAAATATTTTAAATGTTTCTGAAAATTAAATATATTGTGTTCAATGGGGTTGTTTTTACCCAGACATTTAAAAGGAGCATATTTTAGAGCAATAGCGTGAAACCGTGATATTTTTATCCAAGGTTATCATACTGTCAGACTCTTGCCTACTCATACCGATATTCCCTCAATTGTCTGTGTGTTTATGTCTGGAGATGAAGATTCTGGTCCATCTCCTTTACATGTAACAGGCTTTGAGGCCTCCGGCGCTGTGACGTCATTGAGTCCAAACAAGATTTAGCTTCAGTTTGTGGTGGAATCTTTTTATTTTGTGAAGAGCTGAGGTCTGAGAACAGAGAGCGTTTTGAGCTCCTGATGAGATGATTATGGCTAACGATGTAAATAATGAGAGAGTCATGCTCAGCGCTTCCTTTGTCATGAACACATAAGCTTGGCCACAGAAGAGCCATTCAGCCTCGTCAAAACTCTCTGTGTGAGACTCATAGTCATGTGTGAAAGTGGATGACTGCCAGATTATAATGTAAACTTTACTCTACATTGATCTTTACTCTGCTATGATCAATGTGGAACGTGAATGCAGTGATTATCAAACACTTTATTCAGGAGGTGAACTGGTATTTATAATGAGATATTTACTCTTAGAAATATATGTTTATCTTGTTTACCTCAAAAGTGTGCATATTAGCACATCAAAGGTACTTATTATTATTATTATTATTATTATTATTATTATTAATAATAATAATAATAATATGTACTAGTCTTCATACATTTGAAGGCAAAATTAGTAGCTTCCCTGTGTAATTTTAATTACTTGTTTAATTAAAGTGGTGTTTACCATAGTATTTTCTATTATATTTTATTTAGTTTGACTGGAATATATAATATTTATTTGTTTGTTTGTTTATTTACAAAGTTATAACTGCTTTGGTCAATATTATTTGCCCCCCTAAAATATTAGTATTTTGATTGGCTAATGAACAAACTACTGTTTTCAGTGATGATTCTAATTAACCTAACTTGCCTAATTAACCCAATTAACCAGTTAATGGATGATTGCCAGCTTATAATGTAAACTTTAGAGTAAACTAAAGATGCAGTGATTAACAAACACTTAATTTTAGGAGGTGAACTGGTATTTATGATGAGATATTTACTGTTAGAAATGAAGGTTTATCTTGTTTACCTCAAAGGTGTGCACATTAGCACATCACTTGTACATATTATAATTATTTTATACTAGTCTTTATGCATTTGAAGGCAAAATTAGTAGCTTCACTGTGTAATTTTAACTACTTGTTTGATTAAAGTGGTGTTTAACACAGGATTTCCTATTATTTTCTGGAGAATGTTTTAGTTATTTATTTTATTTTGACTGGAGTATATATATATATATATATATATATATATATATATATATATATATATATATATATATATATATATATATATATATATATATATATATATATATATATATATATATATATATATATATATTCATTTATATTTATTTATTTATTTTTAGAGTAATAACTGCTTTGGTCAATTCTATTTGCCGCCCCTAAAAAATTACTATTTTTTGATTGGATAATGAGTAAACCATTGTTTTTAATGACATGTTGAACTTCCCTAGTTACTGTTAATGAATTACTGCAAGTTTATGTATCTTAATGTAAAGTTTACTCTTAATAAATTTGAAAACATGCAGTTTATAGATCCAGATTATAATGTAAACTTTACATTGATCTTTACTTTGATCATTGTGCAATGTAAATGCAGTGATTATCAAACACTTTATTTCAGGTGGTGAATTGGTATTTATGATGAGATATTTACTCTCAGATATATACGTTTATCTTGTTTACCTCAAAAGTGTGCATACTACACATTAGACATATTGTTACCTAGTCTATATACAGTTGATGGCAAAACTATTAGCTCTCCTGTGAAATTTTAATTACTTTGACAAATATTTCCCAAGAGATGCTTAACACAGCATTTCCTATTAGATTTTTCTTCTGCAGAATGTCTTATTTATTTTAGTTTGACAGGAATAACAATATGATTTAATATGTTTTTAAATGTAATAGCTGCTTTGGTCAATATTATTAGCCCCCTTAAGAAATACTTATTTTTGATTGGTTAATGAACAAACCACTGGTGTGTCTAATTAACCTAATTAACTAGTTAATGGATGACTGTGAGCTTATAGTGTAAAGTTTACTCCTGATAGAGTTGAAAAGATACAGTAATTATCAAACAGCTTTTTTCCAGGAGGTGAATTGGTATTTATGATATTTACTCTCAGAAATGTTTATCATCAAAGGTACATATTGTTACAGTTAACGGCTATTATCAAAATTATCAGCTTTTCTGTGAAATTTTAATTACTTTATCTAATATTTCCCAAGAGATGTTTAACACAGTATTTCCTATTATATTATATTCCTATTATATTGTTTATTTTTGTCTGACTGTCTCTATATAGTTTTTTATGTTTATTTTTTATGTAAAAACTGCTGTGGTCAATATTTTTAGCCACTCTTTTAATTAACAAACCCCGGTTGCCTATGATGTGCAATTCACCTAACTTCCCCATTTAACCTAATTAACTAGTTAAGGCTTTAAATTGCACTTAAAACTGAATGCTACAGTAGTTTCCTGCAAAATAACTAGTAAAATAATATATACTGTCATCATGACAAAGACTAAAGGATTGAGTTTTTAGAAGTTAGTTAAAACTATTTAGTTTCTTCTTTCTGTTAAACAGTTTCCACAGGAGGGCTTTTGTCTTCAATTGTGTATTAGTACATTATGAAAGAGTTCCTCCCTTGCAGATTACTTTTTCTGGTATAATATATATGTATATTTGATGCGTAATATATAATTTAAGCAAGCATATAATTGTTCCCATAGACTCACCTCTCTTTGTAGACTTTCCAGTCGTGTGTTTGTAGTCAACTTGAATTTGAAATCAGCCTGGTTTATTTTAATAATGCACATTACTGACCATTTATTTGTAATAATTAATAAGTTATGCATGTACTCTCTTTCTCTCTCTCTATCAATATAAATATAAACTAGACAGCTATCTAACTATATAGATAGATAGACAGATAGACAGATAGATAGATAGATAGATAGATAGATAGATAGATAGATAGATAGATAGATAGATAGATAGATAGATAGATAGATAGATAGATAGATAGATAGATAGATAGATAGATAGATAGATAGATAGATAGATAGATAGATAGATAGATAGATAGATAGATTCCTAGTGCTGACATTTATGCATGATAAATTAGCAGCGAAAACAAATCATGCTCAATCAAACTCAAGTAAAAATACGATTCCTTGCCAAAAAATGTAGTGCAAGTGGAGTACAAGTATATAATTAAATACAACTCAAAGTATGAGTAAGAAATGGCCCTTCTAAAAGCACTCAAGTCGAGAATATTACACTGTGGAAATTAGTCCACCATGTACCCTGCAAATTAAAAATGCAGCTTACAACGGTGCCATTTTTAGTTTTTCTATGAGAGTATGAGATGACTTATACCATGATATGAGATTTTTGTCGTATCGCCCAGCCTTAGTGCTGATATTTATGTACACAAACACAATGAAGTGCAGTTTGAGATGCTGCGATTGTCCCAGAGCCATCAGAGGGTTAAATGCTTTTTAAAGAGTCTATGGTCTATCAGCTGACTCTAGAAAGCATTGAGCCTCTGGGTCTGAAAGCGTGAATGACTAGCGAGTGTTTAGCGTGTTTGTCCAGCCATATGACCGACTTCTGAAAGCCTCACCACTTCATTAGTGACAAACTGTTTTTCTAGACGTTAAGATCTGGCACATGCGGAGGAGATCAGAATTCAGGGCTTGTTTTTGGTTGGGATTAAGTTTGCATGAGACAACAGTGCAAAAGCTGCTTAGGAAGCGATTATTTAGCAGGAATGAGCACAATGAAAGGGCCACTTTTTTTTAAAAGAGTAGGTCATATGGGTTTTGCAGAAATGTCTTATTTGCAGTTTGTAACATAGCTGTTCTTCAATGTATATATAGCTGTTCATCAAGTGTATGATAAATGCATAATATATAAGTGTAAGTGCATGATAAATTAGCAGCGAAAAGAAATCACACTCAATCATGCTCAAGTAAAAGTACCATTTCTTGCCAAAAATATGTAGTGCAAGTAGAGTAAACGTATCTAATTAAATACGACTCAAAGCATGAGTTAAAAGTGGCCCTTCTAAAAGCACTTGAGCATTACGCTGTGAAAATTATTCCACATTATACCCTGCAAATTAAAAATGCAGCTTACATCAGTGCCATCTTCAGGTTTTCTAAGTGTAAGTTGAATTATTTGCCATTCATGTATTATAAATGTAAAACACAAGATTAATTTAATGTGACGTAAGAACACATTATATATAATATATGCACCTATAATAAGCCGACAGAAAGCAGGTTGATACGCAAAGTTTATTTATAAACTAATTTCGAGAGGATCACATGCTTATGATTGATCACAGCTGGTCCTGCATTAGCTAACGCATGATTTACCGATCAGATGAATCCTAAACTAAAATAACCAGAGTTTCTTACCTTAGTTATCTTCATCTTGAAGAATCCCCCCTTCCACCCCTACTCCTCCTCCCTTTTCATTGATAGGGTGGAACGGTTGCTCAGTGGTTAGCACTGTTGCCTCACAGCTAGAACATCACTGGTTCAAGTTCTTACTAGGCCAGTTGACGTTTCTTTGCAGTTTACATGTTCTCCACATGCTTGCATGGGTTTCCACAGGTTCCCTGGTTTCCTCCCACAGTCCAGACATGCAACATAAGTGAATTTACCGAACCAAATTGGCACTATAGATGAGCTCTTAGTCAGGCTCCTACCTATGCCTTTCAGTCAGCAGTTTATCTCTTCATAGCAATCCCTATAATCTGTCTTGGGTCCTAAATAATGCAGGGGACTTCTCGAGACCAACCTGAGCTCAAATGGGAGGGAGCCGGGGTTTGAGGACCTTCTGAGCTCAGGGCTCTCTCCCAGTACATCATGCCAAACACGCTTTATTATCAACCGTCAGCTAAGTGTGAACTCTTGAAATTTATATGCTTGGCAAAATCTGTGTTCAATTCAATTCACCTTTATTTGTATAGCGCTTATACAATGTAGATTGTGTCAAAGCAGCTTCACATAAAAGGTCACGGTAAATAGTAAATCTGTGTAATCTAAAAATGTAAAAAAAAACTGACCTAAATCTAGCTGATGATATGTTAGTGCTTTAAGTTATACACATTTAACCCTGACTCCAATTTGTGTTTGAAAACGTAACATTCTGTAGTGCATTTAGTTATTGTTTTAGGCCATTTGGGGGTCTCGGTGATCATACAGTATAGACATTGTTTATCTTTTCATCATGCAGTCTAAACCATCACATTGCGCATGATTTGTGCATCTTCTTGAACATTTTAATGCTTTCACTCTGTACATGTTTTGCTGCATTTTTAAAGCATCTTGAGGTTTGTCTGTCTTATGCATTTTTTTCTATGCATGATTGGATTGGATGAAAGTCATAGAGCTGATTATTCTACTTATCCAATCACTATATACAAGAAAAAAATAAACATAGAAAGTAGTGACTGCAGGTTGAAGTTAGACATGCAGTAAAAGTACTGATATTGCACTCAAATGTACTCTAGTAAATGTATACGTTTTAAACTACTTACTAAAGTACAATTCCTGAGAAAAACTACTCGCAGTAATTTGAGTATTTCTGATGCATTACACCACTGTAAATAACAAATAGCCGATTGTTCTTGCAGAATAAATTGCAGCTGTTCTTTAAAAGGGCTTATTCTGCAAAAACAACATGCTATATGTACATTATCCCACTTATTAAACAATGCTGCTTGCCACAAAACTAAACAGTTAAACACAAAACATTGATCTGTGTTGTCACTTGACTAAATCGAAAAAGAAAAACAGCCTGATGCAGCCTACACTAACCTACTTGTATTATTATTCAGTCACCAGATGACGCCAAATAGTCAAGAACATTAAAGTTATTTGTAGATTGATGATTAGTTTCAGCAGTTGTTATCTGGGAATAACATACCTTGTAATGTTGCAATTAAATCAGAATGAAGTGTTTCAGAGAGCTGTGTAATAAATAAAGGCAACCCAGGCTCATTGTGGATATGTACCCAGGTCTACATTTCTGTGGACAGCGAAATACATGACATGTTTTTGCAAAATCCACCAGAGGCTGCTGTTTCTCACATAAATCCATCAGAGGGCGCAATGTACACTTCAGCCGACCTGGCCAGCTTGCTGTTGACTGACTGACCCACCTACCCCGTCCCTAAATCCAACCAATAGTGTTTTCAAAAGCAATCTAGAAAAAGAAAAGCCGCGGTCGTGTGGTTTCACCACGTTTTCAGCCTGTTGGTTATTTTTTTTCTTTTGTTTTACTTGGTTTCTGGAATTGTTCTTCACCAGACTCAAACCCCGTCATTGCAGTTTGCTGATGTGTGCAGCAAGCTACTGGCAAACTGATAACACCAGAAAAGCCGCCCGTACGGAGGCAAGCGGTCAGCGGTAGCGGGAAAAGGAATAGAAGCTGTCAGCATCGTCGTACCACCCCATGTCGTTCATTTTAAAGACGAAATGAAGCCAGACATACCACTGGCTACATAATTTGTGCTCTCCAGAAATGTAGACAGGGGTACGTATCCACAATGAGGCTGTGTTGAATAAAAGTATTGTCTCAAAGAAAAAATTGGCTCTGAATTGTCATATTTGCGAAATCCTTTTTCATAATTTTTTCATAAATTGTCATATTTGCGAAATCCTCCTATCGGTCTACAGCAGGAGTGTTCAAACTCGGTCCTGGAGGGCCGGTGTCCTGGAGAGTTTAGCTCCAACCCTAATCAAACACACCTGAATCAGCTAATCAAGCTCTAACTAGATGTAGAAACTTCCAGGCAGGTGTGTTGAAGCAAGTTAAAGCTAAACTCAGCAGGACACCGGCCCTCCAGGACTAAGGTTGAACTACAGTAATACATTTGCATAATACCCACCTACAGAAATTGTTAGTAAAGAATTTTAACACAAAATTTACATGGAAAGACCCATAAAAGTAGTCTTGGCTAGCTGACAAATCAAAGCAAAGTTGGTTTATGGGATGTGGAGGGTTTACAGACATTAAACCCCAAACTGATAATAATATTATTCCAAAATTAGGAGCATAGTCTGAAAAAAAGACAATGCTTTCTGAATTTAGATGCATTTAAACTTGTTGTGTGGACTCATTGTTAGGACACTTTACTATAGCATGTGACCCGGTCTCCAAGAAAGACAATGCAAAGGTGTGGTTAACAATATCCTCCTGATATAAACCTTTACGAAGGCCTGCTCTGATTTCCAAATTCTTTGCTTTAGCCTGAGGTCTGATTTTAGAAATGATCTGCACGTATGAGGAACAGTGGCTAATCTGATGAATGAAGGTATTGTAATTGCACCCATAGAGACCCTTATGGCAAAGCCGATTATGGTTTCCAGTGGAGTTCCAGCTCAACAAGTTGAACACAAATATTTGACAAAATTATCACAACCAGCAAAAAGAGAAAAGCACATTAGGATCTGTGTGCAGCAGAAAAATAGCAGCTTGGTCTATATTTAAAGCTTAAGTGATCACGCTTCGCTTTAAGTGACATTAAACTAACCATCTTTTGCAAAAGCAAGCATTATTTTGTTGTGTGTATGCTGTCAGAATCAAACCTCATGCCTAAAATCTAACTGACATGCTTGGTTGGAAACTCAGCCACTGGTCATAGAGTTGCCTGTTGATGTGTTGTATGTTATGGGTGAAGCTCAGACCTGTGCGTCTGGAGGTCTGGAGCTCATGATGAGCGTGTGTGTGTGAATGAGCTGATCTCAGAACAGCAGCCCGGGGCCTCCGTGAACACGTGCTTCTGTTGGCCGGCACTCAGATTACTGTGTCCACGTGTAATGTGATCTAAACAGATGAGCGGCGTGCCACTGTACAGCTGGAGATTTATGATGAGCTCCAGACTTTGACAGACACACGCATAGACAGATAGAGTATATACACTGAGACGCATACACACTCACATGCACACAAACACACACATTAACACACAGACACAAATATACTCTCACACACATGCACACCGCAGACATACACTCATACACACATATATACACACACATAGATACACATACAGTGTATACACTCATATGCACCAACACAAACAAACATACAATCAGACACACTCAAACACATTTACTCATACACACATATATGCTCGCACACAGACACACATATACACTCAGACATACTCACATGCACACTAACTAATCGATGTTGAAATGAACTCTGAATCTTTTATCTGCTCCTTGTAATTGGGATAATGGGGGTTTACACGCACCTTAGAAGCCAATTGTCCAATTACTTTTGGTCCCTTAACAAGTGGGAAGCACATATGCAAACTGTTGTAATTCCTACACCGTTCACCTGATTTGGATGTAAAAACCCTCAAATTAAAGCTGGCAGTCTGCTAGTGTACAACCTCACATGCACACAAGCACACACATTTACACACTGACACACATATACACTCACACTCAGACATACATAATCAATGGCATAATGCAAAATGCATGTATAGTGTATATATATATATATATATATATATATATATATATATATATATATATATATATATATATATATATATATATATATATTCTCTCACATACAATATAATAAAAGACTGAAATTGAACAATAAAACACACACACACACACAAATATGAAATAAACATCTATTTTACAACATTATAAAGTGATATATATATATTCATTTTCTGTTTTATTTAAACTGAAATTAAATAAGCTTTTAAAACATTAACAAATGAAATAAATGATTATAAACGTACAACTGAAATGTAAATAAAACTATATTGACATATTAAGAAACAAAAATCATTTTATAATAAAAAATATATAAAAATATATTTTTTAAATCTAATAAAATGTAAATATTTTATTTCAGCTGCTAAAGAGACGTGTGCTAAACTTAGAGCTAAGGTTACATGGTGTAAAATAACATGCAATATAAAGTAATGATAAACTATAAACCTAATACCAAAGTGAAGTGAATGAACACAGTAATGTTGTGTGTTGTTGTTTGGACAGATGATTGTCATCTGTTTCTATTCTGAGCGTCTCGTCACGAGCGAATGCTGTGCTCTGCCACATTTTCTTCTGTTTACTCTCTCTCTCTCTTTCTCTCTCTCTCTCTCTCTCTCTCTCTCTCTCTCTCTCTCTCTCTCTCTCTCTCTCTCTCTCTCTCTCTCTCTCTCTCTCTCTTTGACATAATAGTTCTTTAGATACTCAACTTCTGCCTGCAAATCCCAGCATGCATTGCTCTAGCACAGAGGTTTTTCAGATTTTCCAGAAATGTGAGGTTTTTTTACATAATACACTGTAAAACTGTTAACTCAAACTGTTTGAGGAAGCTGATTGCGGAAATCCATTTAAGTTTTGAAACACAAGTACTATAAACCTATTGTTATATATATATATATATATATTGAGTCATGTACACGTATATTATGTGTGTTGATGTCAAATATTTAGAGCAGTAGTAATTAAAACATTTTAAGTTCTTCAAATTGGTATTTGGAGTAATGAAGTTCAGTTAATAGAACGAAACAGAGTCCAAACAACTATAGAGGTACTCAAATGGTTTGGCATTGCCTCTAGCATTAGAGTTAACACAAAATGTATAAGTAATTAATTCATAACTCATTAGGTTTGAGTTCTGCTTAATATAATCAGTTTGTGAGTTACAATAACTCTTTTTCGTTAAGTCAAAGTAACTTTTTTTAAATTATAAGTTAAACTAACTTACTTTATTTTGTGAAATGTGAATTTTTGTTTGTTTGTTTGTTTGCTTTACATGATAGTAATGATGTGACGTTGTGAACAGAGGCTTCGAAGCATGTATATTAAAAAAAAGATACTTCTCGTAGTGAAGCAGTGTACCTGAGCTTGATTCGTTTAGGCATGATCACGTGATCAAGTGACGTCCGAAGCTTCATTTTCGCCTATACAAACGTGACTGCTTCAAATTTTATTTCAAAGGTTTAAACACCATTGTTGGTTAGTAAAGTATATAGTGAGACATTAGGCGTCGATTACATACATTTGTTCTGTTTCAAAGCACTGCACTAGTCCCATACACCAGTAATTAAACTAATACAGTAGTAATTTATAGTAAAAATCTTTTGAACCATACTAAAATGTATTATTTACAACTATTTTTAAAGAATGCCACTGCATATTGTAGTAAAGTGTGTAACGGAGGCCAGCTGATGAATTCAGTGCAAAAGTCTCACTCTCATAGCCTCCTCCATAGCGCAGTTGCCTCCCATACAGAAACTGCTGGTTTGATCCCCACTTGGAACGAGTGTATACACCGCATATACTGTAAATACTTATGAATGTAGGGTGTGGTTGGGGGGTTTGTTCTGTTTGGGCGATCAAAACTGGGTAGTAAGTAAAGAGACCCAATCTGGCAACAATGAAACAAGAACAGGTGTGTGTGAGGTGCATGACAGGATTTGTAGTTCTTTTGGTGGCAGATTTGTAGTTCTCTAGCGATCTGTATTGCTCTGTAGCTCAGAAATGTTTCAGATTTTCCATAAATGTGTGTTTTTTACATAATAGTTCTTTAGATATTCAACTTCTGTCTGCAAATCCCAGCATGCATTGCTCTGTAGCTCAGAGATTCTTCAGATTTTACGGAAAAGTGAGTTGCATCCCAGTGGATGAAGCACGGGTTTGCGTGACCCACAACAAAGCGGTGCTAACTGTGTTAAATGAAGGACACAGACGCTGAACTCTTGAGGGTTTGTGAAAACAGCATGCTTGCCTAATCTATTGATTGATTTAGGGCTTTAAACAGACGTCAGATTGTTTACAGGAGCTTGAGAGTATATTACTGTCTAATAGTTTCTTCTTGATGACAGGAAGTAGATCTGTGTTTAGATTAGATTTTAGATTAGATTCAACTTTATTGTCATTACACATGTACATGTACAAGGCAACGAAATGCAGTTTAGGTCTAACCAGCAGTGCAATAGCAGCAAGTGCAGGATACAGGTATAAGTTATAAAGTGCAGTTATAGAGAAACTATAGTGATATTTACAGATGGATGTACTATCAACATTATATACAGGTTGTATTAGCTATGAACAGATTTACAATAAATGAATATATGTACAGGATACTATTAATAGCAGAAGTGTGCAGATAGATAAACATAATTACAAATGTTCATGTGCAGTGGGTATGTCCAGTTCAAGTAAATGAATCAGTGCAATGAATATGTGCAAACTTTAAATGTGCAAATGTTAAATAGTGCAGTGATTGTGAGGAGTATAAGTTAGAGGAGTGTGGGGGGTGTATTGGGGGGGCAAAAGAGTCAGTAAGGGGCAGAGTTCAGAAGGGAGACAGCTCTGGGGAAAAAGCTGTTCCTCAGTCTGCTGGTTTTGTTTACATCAACACCAGTACTCTAGTCATTTACTTTATTCTGAATAAGGCATTAGTGATACTGATTCCTGTTCACTAAATAGGGGACTATGTTGGGTGGCTGGCATTTTGTAGTGGGGTCTGAAGTATATACAATTATTTGATGATCATTAATAATAATAATAATAATAATAAAAAAAATAAACAATAATTATAATAATAATAATTGTTATAATAATAATAATAATAGTGTATTATTTTTATTAAATATAATTATTGAGAATTTATTAGAAAATTTTGTTATAAATTATAACAGTTTATTATATATTTCAAATAGTGCATTCCATTTGTCTTATCTATTCATTTTATTATTATTTTGTTAGATTATTATAATAAACAAATTAAAACTGTAAAACAATAATAATTATAATTAATAAATGCTTTATTATTATTATTATTATTATTATTATTATTATTATTATTATTATGATAATATAACATTATTATATTAAATTCAAATGTTTGATTAATAATAATAATAATAATAATAATAATAATAATAATAATAATATGTATTAATGAAATACTATTATTCAGGTCATTTATTATACAAAAATATTGTTATAAATAATAATTATTTTATTATATATTTTAAATAATGCATTCTATTTGTCTTGTCAATTCATATTATTATTATTAATATCATTATTATTATTATTATTATTATTATTATTATTATTATTATTATTATATTAAACTATTATAATAAACTAATTAAAAAATGTAAAATGTAAAAAATATAATAAAAATCATAATCGTAATACAATAATAAATTATTATTATTATTATACTAAATTATTATAATAAACAAATTTAAAAATCTTAAATAATAAACTAAAAATAATAATCATAATAAAACAATAATAAATTATAGTTAATAAATTATTTAATTATTTTTCTTATTATTACTAATATAATGATGATAATATTACATTATTATAATAAAAAATGTTATATATAATATAAAGTATATTATAATAATAATAATAATAATAATAATAAGCAATGATACATTATTATATTAATTATAATGAAATAATAAATGTTATAAAAGATATAATTAATAATAATAATAATCTCATAATTATCATCATTATTAATATTGTTATTGTTGTTGTTGTTGTTGTTGTTTTCGACTATGAAAATGTTGGTGCAGATAATTTTTTAAGGAAACATGTTTGTACTTGGGGTTCAGTTTATAATTTCTTCTGCCATTGCCTTTATTTGATTAGTAAAATACAATAAAAATCGTCTGTGTGTCTGTGTGTGTGCGTGCGTGCGTGTACGTGCGTGTGTGTGTGTGTGTGGTTAACAATGTAATAAATTTGTTTGTATGTTCATATATTTGTAAATATAATTTATTGCTGGGATATAAAGCCAGATCCTTGAGAAATCATTCAGACATGCTCAGTTGGTGATCAGAATGCATTTATTATTATTGTTATTATCTGTGTTAAAGCAATTTTATGTGGAAACCGATACATTTTTCCTTTGAAGATTCTAAGATGAACATAAAAGTATTTATTTGAAATGGAAAAAAGTGTTTACTGTTAGTTTTTATTGATTTATTAAAAATAAAATGATTAGATAAGACATAAATAAAATACACTTAAATGTTAAATATAAAATATAGTTATTTATAACAATATCATTTTTATAATAAATTATTATAATAATTATCTTTTATTATACATTTAAAAAAATACATTTTGTTTGCATTATTTTAAATGTATAATAAAATATAAAATATTCACTGCCTTATTTTGTTTTATTGGGTTTTTTCAAGGCTTAGTGGGTAGCACTGTTGCCTTACAGCAAGAAGGTTGCTGGTTCGAGTCCCGGCATTTCTGTGTGGAGTTTGCATGTTCTCCCCGTGTTGGCGTGGGTTTCCTCCGAGTGCGACCTCTGATAAATCAGAGACTAAGCTGAAAGAAAATGAATGAACGAATGAATAAAATTATCTCAATTATATTTTCATATACATTTAAAATAATGCATCTTTTTTGCATTTTTGCATTATTTTTTAAGTATATAAAATTTTCATTGTCTTATTTTACAGTTTATGTATTTTATATTTAATTTTATTCAATGCATAATTTTATATATATAATAAAATATAATGGCGACGCAGTGGTGCAGTAGCTAGTGCTGTCGCCTCACAGCAAAAAGGTCGCTGGTTCGAGCCACGGCTGGGTCAGTTGGGGTTTCTGTGTGGAGTTTGCATGTTCTCCCCATGTTGGCGTGGGTTTCCTCTGGGAGCTCTGGTTTCCCCCTAAGTCCAAAGACATGTGGTACAAACATGTGGTTGGCTAAATTGTCCGTAGTGTATGAGTGTGAATGAGTGTGTGTGGATGGGTTGCGGCTGGAAGGGCATCCGCTGCGTAAAACATATGCTGGATAAGTTGGCGGTTCATTTTGCTATGGCGACCCCTGATTAATGAAGGGACTAAGCTGACAAGAAAATGAATGAATGAATGAATGCAAAATCAGTTATCTCAATTATAATTTCATATGCATTTAAAATAATGCATCTTGTTTGTATTATTGCATTATTTTAAAAGTATAATAGCATATAAAATATTCGCTGCCTTTATATTTTATGAATTTTTATATATAATTTTATTTATTGCATTATTTTAAATGTTTATTAAAATTCAATTATTTATAACAATATTTTCATAATTATTATAATAAAATTATAGTTTAATATACATTTAAAATAATGCAACATGTTTGCATTATTTTTAAATGTATAATAAAATATTCACTGCCTTATTCTATATTTTATAAAACATTGCATTGTTTTAAATATATAATAAAATAGTCATTTACAGTAATTCACTTATTTCTAATAATTCATAACAATAAATTAATAATAAAATAGTTATAATTAAAAAATCTCAAGAAATAGAAACAAAGCAGCCAAATGAACATTGTGATCATCAAAAGCATCCGGAAGGTCTCCATCTGTCTTCACCATATCCATTTTTCCTCTGATTCATTCATTCATTCATTTTCCTTAGGCTTAGTCTCTTTATTCATCAGGGTTTGCCACAGTGGAATGAACCGACAACTTATCCAGCATATGTATTAAACAGCGGATGCCCTTCCAGCCGCAACCCAGTTCTGGGAAACACCCATACACTCTCATATTCACACACACTCATACACTAAGGCCAATTTAGTTTATTCAATTCCCCTATAGCGTATGTGTTTGGACTGTGGGGGAAACCGGAGCACCCGGAGGAAACCCACACCAACACGGGGAGAACATGCAAACTCCACACAGAAATGCCAACTGAGCCAGCTGAGACTTGAACCAGTGACCTTTGTGCTGTGAGGCGACACTAAATTTAGTTGATCAGTAATATATTGATATTATTTGTTTGTGGATCAGTTAATAACTTCAGAAATAGTCGTTTATTTTTAACAAGCATTTGTTAGATTAAAATTCATCAAAATACATCATTTTAAATATATAATCATTTAAAATCCTCTTTATCGATGTAGTTAAAAGAAATAGCTGGTGATTTGATCATTAAAGGCATCAGTATGGTCTCCGTCCATCTCTGATTATTCATTCGTTTGCACTGAGTGTTCACGCTTGCAGGAAAAGCCCGCAAACCTCTGCGAATGCTGCTGGTTTCTTTATTCCCAGAATCCTGAGCAACAGATGATCAGCAAACGCTCATGTTTCCTCATGTTTGGCTCATATGCAGGCTTAAGTCACTGCGCTTCAATTCAAGAGCGTGACATAAGCTCTCCTAATCCGCTTTTTGTCCCCACTACCCATGATGCACTGCGGTCGGAGAAATGCGCCCGCTCCTCATCTCTCCATCTCTCCCATTTTTAAATGCATATTAATGAAGAGTTGCTCCCATGTTTAAAAATAGGTTAATGAGAGAGCGTTGCAGCATCTGACGCGTACTGGGTTGTGCAATATGATGAGAAACTGTTGTGGTCAGAATTATTAGCCCCCCTGCATATATTATTCCCCCAATTTCTGCTTAATGGAGAGCAGATTTTCTTCAACACATTTCTAATCATAATAGTTTTAATAACTCATTTCTAATAACTGATTTATTTTATCTTTGTCAGGATGACAGCACATATGTGACTAGATATTCTTCAAGATGCTAGTATTCAGCTTAAAGTCACATTTAAAGGCTTCACTAGGTTAATTAGGGTAAAGTTAAGGTAATTAGGCAAGTCATAGTATAACAGAGGTTTGTTCTGTAGACTATCCAAAACAAATATAGCTTAAGGGGGCTAATATTGTTGACCTCCTAAACATCCTATGGGAAATATTTTAATTAATATGAATAATTAAGTGAATATTGTATGGACAAAATAAAAAGTCTCTCGTTTCATATTGTGCTCTATTACTATTTTTTGTTGTTGCATTGTTTATGATAATACTTTTTCATAATTTATATGAGCACAATAATATATGCCAGAAAATACAATGTTTACATTTTTGCATTTTATTTAGGGTTACGTTTTATAATTTTTTTAACAAATGTTTTTATTAGTTTTACATTTTTTCAATAATTACCAAACAACACAACAACAATAAATAAAAAAATACAAGAAATGAGCATGATAATACAAAGAAAATGATGGTAATAATAATTAAAATAAAGACAAATAGATTTAAATAAATAAATTAAGTTATTATTAAAAACAATAAGGGCATTTAAACGTATTCAATGAAAGTACAAAGAGGCAGAGGCATTACACTGCTGCTCAGAATCTGAATTATATTGGTCCAGGTGATCAAGAAATGGTTGCCATATATCGTAAAACTATCAAGATTATCAAATACTCCATAACGGACTCTTTCCATGTCAATATTTGAGTGAGATAAGTTAACCATGTCTTAAGTTGAGGAATAGAATCTGATTTCCACAGGTTTAGAATGAGAGAGATATGTTTTATTTTTATGTTGGATAATCTTCGTTTTTGAGTTTTATTAATATTTATTTTGCATTTCTACAATTGAATCAAACATTTGCTCTGAAGTTCTAAATAAAGTGAGAAATATGAGTATATATTAGGGGTGTAACGGTACATGCATTTGTTAGGCTGAAAAACGGATCACCCTTATGCTGCGTTCACTCCAGACGCGGCACATGTGAGTAAATCGTGCTATTCACACGTAAATAGAAACGAAAACGTTTTGAGTTTACTCGCTTCAAATTCACTTCATGTTGATGCAGATTCACATCATGGGCAGAGCTTTTGTCTACCCAGTGACCCTAACTTCATTGCTAAATGGCTAACATGGATTTTACTGAGAGAATAGCTGTGCTTTATGTGGTCTTTAGGAAGGCAGATAAACAGTGTCAATTCAAGTTTGTGTCCACTAGATCCATTCAGAGGTGCACCCAGCTCTGTGAGTTCATCAACTCCTCCAGAAACTGTACCTGGATGATTTCAGCAGTGCTTCAGACTGAGTCCAGCCCAGTTTGATGAGCTGTTGTTCAGTGCCGGCAAGAAGATTTTCCCTCGGGACACCAACAGCAGGCGCTACGTCAGAATCATGGCCCTACCACCGCAAGTTCCTGATTGGTTAACGTGGCGCAAATGTCCGATGAAGTTCAGATTTTCCAACTTAAGCGATTCAACTGTGCAAAATGCTCCACTCGTGCTGCTTCATTCACACAAATTGCGTCAATAACAATGTCTCATTCGTGCGTGTCACGCTGCAGGATGTCTATTCGCTTCTTTGCATTGACTGAACATGCAAATCACTCACGCTTGATGCTTCATCCGCGTCTGGTGTGAATGCAGCATTAGGCTGAAAAAAACTAAATAAAATCAGTGTAACAACTGAGTAACCTTTCACAATAAACACGTCTGAAAACGCAAGATGCAGCGCTCAGTAGTTCCATCATGTTGCCGTTGTCATGCCAACTTGACCCAAGGTCAATAGGTCAAAATTTGGCCACAACTTTCTCAATATTTCAGCAAATGGAATATATTTTTGCTGACAAACCTTATTTTGACACCCATTTTGGGAAAACGCTTAAAAAAACAATAAGTACACTAAGTACTTATAAGTACAATAACTAGTACAATAAGACCCCCCTTTCATTATGTTGGGGGCTGTTTTTGGCCTATTGACTTCCATTATAGCTACAATTATTTTGATTTTAAAGCCATGACACCATGTAATCAAGGCTTTGCGATCAAAAATTGTCATTATAATGGAAGTCAAAAACAGCCCCCAACATTATGAAAGGGGAGTCAATTTGAACAGTACACAAGCATTAAATCTATTATGTTTAAAAATTAAAGGTCGGCGCCAGTGGTATAGTGGTTAGTGTGTTGACACATGCACTCCGGTGCTCACGGCGACCCAAGTTCAATTCCGCCTTGCGGTCCTATGCCGATCCTTCCCCTCTCTCTGCTCCCATTGCTCCCCATGCTTTCCTGTCAGTTCTCTCTACTTTCCTCTCCAATAAAGATGAAAACCCTAAAAAAAGTATTATAAAAATTAAACAGCACTTGGGATATTTTCAAAAGCAAAACAATTGAATAGGAGGACTAACAATTATGATTTCAACAGTGTGTCATTATTAAGATATTAAATGACTTACATCATGATAGCACATTTTAGTCGAGATTTTTGTTAATCTGACATGCTTTTTCTGTGTGTTTCATTGCAGATGTTCCTCGTGGCCTTGTCCTTCGCCTATTTCTCCAAGGCTTTATCCGGGAGCTATATGAAAAGCACAATAACTCAGCTGGAAAGACGCTTCGACATCCCCAGTTACTTAATAGGAGTCATTGACGGCAGCTTTGAAATAGGTAAGAAGTGTGTATTCATGCGTCAGCTTCG
Source organism: Danio aesculapii (assembly GCF_903798145.1). Classification (NCBI taxonomy): domain Eukaryota; kingdom Metazoa; phylum Chordata; class Actinopteri; order Cypriniformes; family Danionidae; genus Danio; species Danio aesculapii. The sequence continues at coordinate 57,035,184 of NC_079438.1, forward strand.
TGTGTGGGTCCGTCAGCTCCCTCCAGCAGTTGTGAATATGAAATATAAATTAATAAAGAAAGGGGGAAATGTTTACCGTTATTATGAGTAGGCCTGTCATGATATGTATTTATTGTTGTCAATATATATTACACCAAAATATATTGTGATAAGTGATATTATCGTCTATTTAAGACCGTTTTATGCCACTCATTATATAATGCCAGAATGACAATAGCATCACAATGCAAGTACACTTCTCCAAAGAGCACTAGCTTAATCCCTTTATTAATCTGGGGTCACCACAGCGGAATGAACCGCCAACTTATCAAGCAAATGTTTTACACAGCAGATGCCCTTCTAGCTGCAACCCATCTCTGAAAAAAATCTATACATTCACACGCATACACTGCGAACAATTTAGCTTACCCAATTCACCTGTACCGCATGTCTTTGGACTGTGGGGGAAACCGGAGCACCCGGGGGAAACTCATGCCAACACGGGGAGAACTTGCAAACTCCACACAGAAACGCCAACTGACCTAGCCGAGGCTCGAACCAGTGACCTTCTTGCTGTGAGGCGACAGCACTACCTACTGCGCCACTGCGTCGCCTTGAAAGAATATATCACATTTTTATTTTTAAGAATATAATAATAATAAAAATTATAATAATAATGATAATTCTTTTTATTTGTAAATGGCACCTTTCTGGACACCCAAGGTTGCCTACAACAAGCATCACCAGCCATAACAGAACAAATTAAAACAATTAATAAAACGTTGCCAAACAAGATGTTGATTGCATGTAGGGAGTTGCAGGTACAAACACATCGTGAGTATAAAATAACATAGTCAAAAGAAAGCCTGCTTAAAAAGATAAGTCTTGAGACGAGATTTAAAAGTGTGAAGACTATCACTGCTCCTTAGATCCAGGGGAAGCGAGTTCCTTAGGCGAGGACCCTCGGAGCTAAAAGATCTGGCACCCATTGTGCTTAATCGAGTGCGAGGTGGCACCAGGGAGAAAGAGTTGGCTGATCTAAGAGTGGAGAAGGGGTATAAATATGGAGAAGTTTGGTGAGATTATGTCATGAGATGAAGTCCTAGAGATGACACTGGTTCTAAACCAGTTGGAGTTTATTGAGAAGTTTAGAAGGAAGCCCAGAGAGAAGTGCATTACAGTAGGCAAGAGGTGAAGTAACTAATGCCTGGAGGAGAGTTGCTGTTATCGGTTGTGAAAGAAGGGTGGAGACGAGTGATTTTACGCAGGTGGAAATATGCAGTGCGCGTAATATTATTAATGTGACCTTCAAATGAGAGTGTGCTATCCAAGATGACACCCAAACTCTTTACCTGCACAGAGGGAAGAATTGTGCTATTATCAATGTTTATTGTAAAATGATCAGCTTTATCCAAAACACTTTTAGTCCCAATGAGAAGGTCTTCGGTTTTGCCACTATTTAATTTTAAAAAGTTAGCAGAAAGCCAGATATTTATTTCTGGAGGGCTTGGTGGATAGGTAGAGTTAAGTGTCATCAGCATAGCAGTAAAAATTGTATGTTGTATTCTCTAAAAATGTGACCAAGAGGCAATAAATATATGATAAACAGGAGTGGAGCTAGTACGGATCCTTGTGGGACACCAGTAGTGACGATCTGAAATCTTGACTTAAAATCCTCAATTCAAACGAAATGAGTATGTTCTGCGAGATAGGACTTAAACCATACTATTTAGGATGTGTAGTATGCAAATTGGGACACAGCAACAGTTTTCAGATGCTCTTTTGGAGGAAATTATTGAATAAACTTTGTGGATTAGTTTGTTGTGGAATATTAAAACATGTTTAGGAAGCGAGAATAACATGGAAGCGTCCTGCGTCTAAAAACAATACCTGCTGGGAACCGAGGATTCAGCAAGGAATTCACTCTGACACTCTGGTTTAGTCTTTTTACAGTCCAATAAGGCTGAGATGCTCCATGTGTGCTGCAATGTTACAGCAGTCATGCTCTGCAGTGCAGTGCTTCCACAGATCAGACGCTTACGCAACAAAATCATGTTAACAGGTCACAGCTGCAGAGGAAAGAGGCCGGCAGATCTCAGCAATGTATATAATTAATAGCAGTCAAGTTCAATAAATATAATAGTAATATAAATGGTGTCATTTTAATAGAAAATATAATGTGTCTAATAGATTTAGATATGCATGCTGTTGATTTATTTTTACAATTATTTTTATACTGAATATATAAATATTCTATCTAATATATGTTTATTATTTGTGCATTTATTAAAATATATTAGAAAAATAATTATTCATTTATGTTTCAATGTTAAATTTTATGTTAATTTTATCTCCAGTGCATCTGGAAAGTATTCATAGCGCTTCACTTTTTTTACAGCCTTATTCCAAAATGGATTAAACTCATTTATTTCCTCAACATTCTTCACACAATCCCCCATAATGAAAAAAGAGTTTTTGAAATTGTTGTAAATTTATTAAAAATAAAAACCCTGAAAAATCACATGTGCATCAGTATTCACAGCCTTTGCGCAATACTTTGTTGATGCACCTTTGTCAGCAATTACAGCCTCAAGTCTTTTTGAATAGGATGCCACAAGCTTGGCACACCTGTCTTTGGGAATTTTTGCCCATTCCTCTTTGCAGTACCTCTCAAGCTCATAGTTAGCTTCACTCTTAAATCAGAGTTAGCATCATTTTTGCTGGCTCCATCAGAGTTAGCATCACTTTTGCTGGCTCCATCAGTTAGCATTACTGTCACTGGCTCCTTCAGAGTTAGCACAACTCTCACTGGCTTCATCAGAGTTAGCATCACTCTCACTGGTTCCATCAGAGTTAGCATCACTGTCACTGGTTCCATCAGAGTTAGCATCACTCTCACTGGTTCCATCAGAGTTAGCATCACTCTCACTGGTTCCATCAGTGTTAGCATCACTCTCACTGGCTCCATCAGAGTTAGCATCACTCTCACTGGCTCCATCAGAGTTAGCATCACTCTCACTGGCTCCATCAGAGTTAGCATCCCTCTCACTGGTTCCATCAGAGTTAGCATCACTCTCACTGGTTTCATCAGAGTTAGCATCACTCTCACTGGCTCCATCAGAGTTAGCATCACTCTCACTGGCTCCATCAGAGTTAGCATCACTCTCACTGGCTCCATCAGAGTTAGCATCACTCTCACTGGCTCCATCAGAGTTAGCATCACTCTCACTGGCTCCATCAGAGTTAGCATTACTGTCACTGGCTCCATCAGAGTTAGCGTCACTCTCACTGGCTCCATCAGAGTTAGCATAACTCTCACTGGCTCCATCAGAGTTAGCATCACTCTCACTGGCTCCATCAGAGTTAGCATCATTCTCACTTGCTCCATCAGAATTATCATCACTTTTTCCAAGTCCGCCAGAGTTAGCATCAATCTCGCCGGCTACGTCAACATTAGCATTCCTCTCTCCGGCTTTGTCCTCCATCAGTATTAGCATCGCTCTCTCCATCAGACTTAGCATCACTTTTCCAAACAATTTTCCAACAAAGGCCGCAGTGTGTGTGTGTGTGTTTTCTAAATGTTTGGGTGAGTTGTTTCTCTTTGCGTAGCCTGACCTCCTCAGCCATGGTCTAAATGTCTGAGAATTCCTGTCCCCATTAAAACCATGAAGCGTCCTGAACTCCATCTTCACAAAGACCTCCGTTCATCAGGCCCGAAGCTCAGAGACAAATCATTCTGCCAATAACTGTTCCTCACAGACAAAGAGCTCAATCATGCAGAAATCAGTCGCGAAGCAGCATGTTCAGTGAGTTCAGAGGAGTTTGTGAAGTCATGAGGGACTTTTTGTGTGCCATCAATATTGGGGTTTTATTGTTGAGCGACAGTAGCAAGAAATGTGCATGCAAAATTAGTCTTATTTTACAGTGTTTACTCAACCTTAGGTGTTTTATGCTACAGTGTTTTCTTAATAATAACTCACAATAACTTGGCGCATGTGTGTGGACTGTGGGGGAAACCGGAGCACCCAGAGGAAACCCATGCCAACATGTGGAGAACATGCAAACTCCACACAGAAATGCCAACTGTTCCGGCTGGGGCTCAAACCAGCGATCTTCTTGCTGTGAGACGACAGTGCTAACCACTGAGCCACCGTGCTGCCCTTATTATTATTATCATTATTATTATTATTATTGATACAGAAAACAGTAAACATTTCCTTTCCCCAAAAATGTTATATATTACATTTTGTTTACATGTCTGTTTTATTTTGATTAACAAATTGTGTTGTGCTGTATTTTATTTTTGCATCAGTAGACAATTTTGATCCAGTCTTGTTTTTAAATATTTAGGATTATTGAGTAACTATTGTGGTTTTTATGGATAGTTTACTTTGTTGTTTACCTTTGTCTTTAGTGAATTTTTTAAATAATTTAATAATCATGGTTCTCAGTGATGGGTTGCTGCTGGAAGGGCATCCGCTGCGTAAAACATATGCTGGATAAGTTGGCGGTTCATTGCGCTGTGGGGACCCCAGATTAATAAAGAGACTAAGCCGAAAAGAAAATGAATGAATGAATGAATGAATAATTGAATGAATAATTGAATGAATAATCATGGTGGCGGCATGGTGGCTCATTGGTTAGCACTGTCACTTTACAGCAAGAAATTTCCCGGCTGGGTCAGTTGGCATTTCTGTGTTGAGTTTGCATGTCCTCCCCGTGTTGGTGGGGGTTTCCTCCGGGTGCTCCGGTTTCCCCCACAGTCCAAAGACATGCGCTGTAGGTGAATTGAATAAACTAAATTGGTGGTAGTGTATGAGTGTAAATGAGTGTGTGGGTGTTTCCCAGTACTGGGTTGCATCTAGAAGGGCATCCACTATGTAAAACATGCTGGATTAGTTGGTGGTTCATTCCACTGTGGTGACCCCTGATAAATAAAGGGAGTTAGCCGAAGGAAAATGAATGAATATGTTCGTTTAAAATCAACTTGAAATCAAAATTCAACGTTTGTTTTTGCTATTCTTAAGGTGAAATATTAATCCATGCAAGTTAATTAAAAGTTTGTTTTGATCATCTACAATCGAAGTCTGACCATTCAACCTGTTCGCTTACATCCAAGGCGACTGCGTATTAATGCACAAAAATGCATATTAATGCATACAAATACACTGCATAAAACATCTGTAAAGGAGCAGTTCTTCGTCTTTGTGATTCATGTTTTGATATTTCATTTTTCTCCATTATTTCTGCTTTTGAATTGCATTATGGGACTTTTATCTTTCTTTTCAACAACTTTTAACCTTGAAAAGTTAGACAAAAGTGACTTTTTTGAACATTTTTAATAGTTTAAAGTGCTCTATTGTCTGTGTTGGTGTTGTATATTAAGCTACAAAAACCTTGTAATAAACAGCCAGCACATTTTCTGTCATCTTACAGACTTATTTCTCTGTATATTATTTCTTATACGTAACTGAAATGTAAGTAAAAGTCACTATGTTAAACTGTAGAGTTGAATTTTCAACATCAAAAGTTAACAGAACAGAGATCAACATCCCATAATGCAATTCACAACTGTAAATAAAGTATGGAAACTGTTCATTACAGATATCTTCTACAGTGTAAGTGAATGGAAACATAGCTAGTCTAACCAGCTCTCGTTTTCTTTCTAGGCAACTTGTTAGTGATCGCCTTTGTGAGTTACTTTGGTGCCAAACTTCACCGTCCGAAGATCATCGCCATCGGCTGCCTGTTGATGTCACTCGGGACGTTTCTCATTGCTTTGCCCCACTTCATAATCGGCCGGTAAGTCAGAGTGTGTGTTTCTGTCACAGCGAGGGTCACATGGATCCAGTTTGATCTTGTTAAAGAGCGCAGATGCCTTTGAGTTTGCGGTCAGACTCTTGTGTCGTCTCTGTGTTTCTTGGCATCGTGAAGCTGCTCTGTGTTTTTAGTGGATGTAAAGAACAAGCTGAATTTTGCATGACGTTCACATTTACCTTTGAGTATTATTGAGCATGTGGCAGGTTTACAGTTGTATACACCGCACTTATAGATGTCCCCAAATGATGTTTACATGAGCAAGAACTTTTTCACAGTATTTCCTATAATGTTTTGTCTTCTGGAGAAAGTTTTATTTGTTTTATTTCAGTTTTTAATTTTTTAAACCCATTTTAAGGTCAACATTATTAGCCCCTTTAAGCAGTATTAGTTTTGGATTGTCTCCAAAACAAACCACTGTAATACAATGACTTGCCTAATTACCCTAACTTTACCCTAATTAACCTAGTTAAGCCTTTAAATGTGACTTTTGGCTGAATACTAGCATCTTAAATAATATCTAGTCAAATATTATGTGCTGTCATCCTGACGAAGATAAAAGGAATCAGTTATTAGAAATGAGTTATTAACGCCGTTATATTTGATGTCCAGTGCTGAATTATGGATGTTTTCTTGCAGATATAAGTTTGAGACGTCGATCCGCTTGTCTGTGAACTCCAGCAGCAGCCTCTCTCCGTGCCCACTGAGCTCCGCTGAACCCAGCACATCTTCAGTGCCCAGCGCAGGTACAAACACAAAGAGTCCCGCTGGTCAACCCAGTAAAAAAACCTGTCAGGGACTAACACATATATTAACATATATTAATTATATACTGTACAGCATCACGTGGGTTAATGTAGCAGGGCTTTTTTACTTGATAGCACCGGTGCTCCCAAAAATTTAAGAGCTTCCACCAAATATGAAAGATCACCACTGCTAAGTGTATATAAATGGATTTATTGAATTTGAACAACGTTAATTTGGACTAACAAAAACCAGAAACAACTATCTAACTAATGCTGTGGGGACTTATTCATTTTGGAATTATTGCAGAAATATCAATGTCTAATAATTATAAAATAAATTATTTTATTATAATTAAATGAAGCATTGCAGTAAGAAATATATTTGCGTACATTGGCATTTCCCATGGTCACAAAAGTTCCCTGTCATCTGACAGCGGAAAGCCTTGAGTGATTGACAGCTAATATGAACCAATATAGCGTCAGGGAAGAGCGATTCAGCACGTTTTTAGAAATAATCAAAACAAGTTGCACTGCCATTATATGAAATCGCACAAATGTTCCCAAATATATTATGAGGTCGCATAGATTAAGTTTCGGGCGCATATGTGACCAATATGGTAGCAATTTTAAGCCCTGTGTAGTCTTATTTAGTTTAAGCAATGTAAATTATAATCATTTTCTATTATAATCATATGTATGCTTGTCTTCTTCCTCTTCCTCCTCTTCATCTAACTCCTCTTCTTCTATTCCTTTTTCTTCCTCTGCTTCCTTTTCTTCTTCCTTTTCCTATTTTTTAATCTTCTTCCTCTTTCTCCTTTTCCTTTTTTCTCTCTTTCTTCCTCTTCTTCTTTATCTTTGTCTTCTGATCTTTTTTCTTTGTATTTTACTTCCTTTCCTCTTTCCTCCTCTTCCTTTTATTTTTCTCAATTCTCTTCCACCTCTTCCTCTTTTTCCTCTTCATCTTCTTCATCTTTGTCTTCTCCTTTTTCCTTGTCTACTTCTTCCTGTTCTTCTTCTTCCTCTTCGTTGTCTTGTTTCTCCTTCCTCTTCCTCCTGCTTCCTCATAATTTTTTTCCTCTTTTTCATTTTCTTTCTCTTCTTTTTCTTTAACTTTGTCTTCTCCATTTTTCTTTGTCTACTTCATTTTCTTCTTCATCTACCTCTTGTTTTTTTCTCCTTCCACTTCTTCTTCCTTTTTATCTTCTTCCTCTTTTTCTTTTTCCACTTCCCCCTCTTTGCGGTTTTCTTCTTCCTCTTGTCTTCCTCTTCATTCTCTTCTTCTTCCTCCTCTTTTTTCTCTTCCCCTCTTTCCTCCTCCTCCTCAGGTTGTGAACACGAGTCTCGGTTGTCGATGTGGATTTATGTGTTTCTGGGGAATATCCTGCGTGGGATTGGAGAGACTCCAGTGCAGCCGCTGGGAATCTCCTACATCGATGATCACGCTCTGGAGGAGAACGCAGCTTTCTACATCGGTTAGCATGCTAGAAACTTTCATATGTTAAAAAGTAAACTTATGGAAACATAATAGCACATTCTGACACCTTGATAAAACATGCTAGCATCACATACACACATAAAAACATGCAACTAAAGACATGCTAGCATCTTGACAGAAATATGGTAGCAAAATATCAGCCCATGTTTGCATGTAACTGTTTGCTAACATGCGTGCTTACAAACATGTCAGAATAATGGCAGAAATGTGTTAAATGCTTTAACTAACCTGTTAAATTAATGATAAATGCACTATATAAATACACATTACTTACTAAAGTACGCTAGAAACATGTTAAAATATGCTAGCAGTTTGATAAAACAAGCTGTAACTGCTTCAAACATTCCAGTCAAGCAGCAAAGTTTCTTAAACTAAATCTGTTTTACTCATATATCTACTTACATAGCAACACTTATTTAATATTTAGCTAGCTTTCTAGCTTGTTAGCTAGTGTAATCTTTTTTTTAACACATATAAATGGCTTTCAGACAGATATTAGTTTGTTCTACACTTGTAAATCACTTTGGATAACAAAATGCACAACTATAAGTCTAATTACACATGATTGTACATCTACACAGTGTATTATGTAGCATTATTATATCTATATCCATAAATATCCATATCTACTTATGTAGCAGCTCTTATTTAATATTTAGTTAGCCAGTGTAATCTTTTTTAACACATATTAATGGCTTTCGGACAGATATTACTTTGTAAATCACTTTGGATCACAAAATGCACAACTATAAATCAAGTGAGTAATGAACTGTACATCTACACACATGTAAAACGGTGTGTATTATGTAGCATTATTATATCTATATCCATATCTACTTATGTAGCAGCACTATTTAAATATTTAGTTAGCTTTCTAGCTTGTTAGCCAGTGTAATCATTTTTTAACACACATTAATGGCCTTCACACAAATATTAGTTTGTTCCACACTTGTAAATCACTTTGGATAATAAAATGCACAACTATAAGTCTAATTACACATGATTGTACTTCAACAGTGTGTATTATGTAGCATTATTATATCTATATCCATAAATATACATATCTACTTGTGTAGCAGCACTTATTTAATATTGAGCTAGCTTTCTAGCTTGTTAGCCAGTGTAATCTTTATTCTTTAACATAAATAAATGGCTTTCAGACAGATATTAGTTTCTTCCACACTTGTAAATCACTTTGGATAACAAAATGCACAACTATAAGTCTAATTAGACATGATTGTACATCAACAGTGTGTAATATGTATCATTATTATATCTATATCCATAAATATACATATCTACTTATGTAGCTGCACTTAATTAATATTTAGTTAGCCAGTGTAATCTTTTTTAACACATATTAATGGCTTTCAGACAGATATGACTTTGTAAATCACTTCGGATCACAAAATGCACAACTATAAACCAAGTGAGCAATGAACTGTACATCTACACTCATGTAAAACGGTGTGTATTATGTAGCATTATTATATCTGTATACATATCTACTTATGTAGCAGCACTTATTTAATATTTAGCTAGCTTTCTAGCTTGTTAGCCAGTGTAATCTTTTTTTTAACACATATTAATGGCATTCAGACAGATATTAGTTTTGTAAGTCACTCTGGGTAATAAAATGCATAAATATAAATCAAATTAGTAATGAACTGTACATCTACACTCATGTAAAACAGTGTGTATCATGTAGCATCATTATGTATATATATATATATATATATATATATATATATATATATATATATATATATATATATATATATATATATATATATATATATATATATATATATATATATATCTTCTTGTGTAGCTGCACTTGTTTAATATTTAATTACCTTCCTAGCTTGTTAGTCTTTATTCTTTAACATGAATGAATTGCTTTCTGACAGATTAGTTTGTTCCAATTTTGTAAATCACAACAAAATGCACAACTATAAATAAAATTAGACATGAATTGTACATCCACACTGTGTATTATGTAGCATTATTATATCCGTAATTCATAAATCCAGCTGTGTATAATATTTAGCAGATCTCAAATTCATGTTTTCACTCTTTTGTTTTCATTTCTAGCTGTAATCTTGTGATAAAGACGTGATAAAGATGTGATTTAGTACGACTGTGGAACTGCTTTGGCCTTTATCTGTATTGATTGTTCTTGCTAGAGAGCTTTGTTTTTCTTGGTAAGCGGCACAGACTCGAGTCCGCTAATAATCGATTTGTGTCCCGTCTGCTTCAGGATGTGTCCAGACTATCTCCGTCATCGGGCCGGTTTTCGGGTATCTGCTGGGCTCCGTCTGTGCCAAGATATACGTGGACATTGGGTTTGTCAACATGGGTGAGTGAACCACAGCAGCGTTTCCTAAAAGAGTCACTGAGCTCAGACACATTGAGCCTGAATAACACCAGTGCTATTTCACGGTTATTCACATAGATAAATGTCACATTTACAGGTAAGGGGGAAATGATTTGCCCTTCTGTGCAATAATAATTCTTTTTCAAATATTTCTCAAATGATATTTAATGGATTAGGAAAATATTTCTGTTTTAGTCATTTTAGTATATAAAATTAAACTAGGGTGGGTAGCACGAGCGCCTCACAGCAAGAAGGTCACTTGTTTAAGCCTCGGCTGGGTCAGTTGGCATTTCTGTGTGGAGTTTGCATGTCCTCCCCGTGTTGGCGTGGGTTTCCTCCGAGTGCTCCAGTTTCCTCTACAGTCCAAACACATGCGATATTGGGGAATTGAGTAAGCTGAAAATGCCGTAGTGTGTGAATGTAAGAGTGTATGGGTGTTTCCCAGTACTGGGTTGCAGGTGAAAGGGCATCTGCAGCGTAAAAACAAATGCTGGATAAGTTGGCGATTCATTCCGCTGTGGCGACTCATGATTAATAAAGGGACTAAGCCGAAAAGAAAATGAATGAATGAATGACAATTAATAAAATAAATTAATAATAAATAACCAATTTAAATAAAAAAACTAATTTAATAAATATAAATAAATAAATATCTTAGTGTTCAAGTATATATATATATATATATATATATGTATATGTGGTATTTTAAAATAACGTCAGCTGTCATTTTTTAGTACAGTTTGGGTTATATCAATTAAGTATTTCAATTAAAATAGTTTTTTGTAATATATGAGAATAAAAAAAGAGAGAAATTTTGCTTTTGGAAGATTTATATCAATAAATATTTATATCATAAATGTTATGAATTTTTATTTTAGTAAAACAAACATTTAATTTGTGTTTTTGCATCTTATTGCAATAAAACGAGTTATTTATATAATTTTTTTTATTTTAATTATCTCCATATAATTGTTAATTTATTTTTAAACTAATTCTAAACTAAATTAAAAGTTGCCTAATAATAATTGTAGACTCATTTCAGAATTGCGGGCACATTTCAGGTATTAAGGGGGTCGCACACCGGATGCGCTGCTCGGGGACGCGCCGCATTGAACCACGCATCGTCATGCATTTTAGAATTCTAAACAAAGGTTTCTATCAAGGTACACACACCGCGCCACAAGTCGGCAGCTGTCTGCAGTGACCACTGCTGCGCAACAGAGCGCGATCTGAATAGTTTAATTTAAAATTTAACATGCGAATGTGCGCGTCTGGTATGACATTTTTTAAAATGTGCGCTGTGTCTCGGCGCATTTGGTGCGCAACCCACTTTAGGGTATCCGCTGTGTAAAACATATACTGGATAATTTGGCGCCAGAGAATGTGACATCACTTAAAGCAAGTCATATGCCTTTTCTGTCAGTGCTTTGCAGATTAATAATCGATGTAACAGAGTTGACCAGAATCAAGACACAAACACAAAATGTGTGTTTTTTTATTACTGAAATGACAAATAATATAGAAAATAGATGTATAATGCAAATGTTAACTGAACTTAGTAAAGTAAACAGATAAAGAAGATGAAAATTAGACCTATTAGACTAGAGAACTGAAACTGAATGTATGATTCAGGCAGAGTAAGTCAACAATAGGTAGAGTGGGAGTCTTTAAGTTAATATTTCAAGACAAAAATGTCCCTAAACACACATGCAGACATTATTTTAAGTGATATAAATTGTGTTAATAGTCAAAACATTTTCATTAAGGTTTTTGTTGATAGGAAAAACAATTGAATGTTATCTTGAATATGTAAATTTTATTCTAGAATTACCCTAATACTCTGTTTATTTAATATAGAAATAAATGATTGTGTTAGTTTTATGGTTTTAATATGGTCTATGTAGAATCTACTGCACTAATCTGATTTATGTCGAATGTGTGGATTTTTCTTGCACTGTGTGGGACACAATTGGCTTGAACAGAGAGAAAGAAGCATATCATTCTGTACATGTGAGTGTGTTTTGGCTCATTTGTGATTCATAAATACTAAAAGGCTTTTAAAGGAGGACTTAATAGTAAAACTGACTCTGACTCTGGAGGAAATCCAGCTATTATTCATATTGTGTTTGCATTCAGAACAAAAGCAGGAGGAAATCAGAAACCCTGTTGTTCTTTGTTTGAAAGCTGCGGAGGCTGTTTATGTTGGATCCGAGTGTGTTTTTGGCATTCATATGCGCTCTTTAGTTGACTGCGGACGATGTAAAGCTTCATAAATATTAAGCTGTGGTTTATCCAACAGCTGTTTCAGATGAGACGCACACCAAAAAAAGAGACTGAGAGGTGAAAGTGGACATAAGCTGAAATATGTAATACGCTTAAATTGCACTGCATTAATATTAGATGTGTGCGCCCAAATAATGATGTATGAAACCGATTGCTTCCAGAATGGTTTTTGGCATTGGCAAAGTTTAGGTTTGTATGTGAATTAAAGCGTGCTGCAGACACAGGCCATTGCTTTATGGGTAATACAGCGTTACGTTACGCCCTAAAGCCATGAGATATTATATATACAAGTTTCAGCCAATAAAAACTATATCCTATAACTCAATGCATAGTTTCACCATTAGTTTTGTGAAATGAGCCATTAAAACAAAGCAAAGACAGCATCATCTGTATCATGAGCATATATTCTGCTTATATAGAGATGTCTAGACCATAATGCTAACAGAACTAGTCAGTCTATGTTGTATATTGGTGTCTGCATTATATCGCATTTACTAAAGTAATTTTATATTCATAGAAACAGTATTAAATGCATTAAAACTATTAACTATAAACCTATCTATTGCATTTGTGCATTAAAACTATTAACTATAAACCTATCTATTGCATCTATGCATTAAAACTATTTACTATTTAATTTTTAATAATGCATTAGTAAATGTTATACAGGTTAACATAGTAACTCACATTAACTTATGAAACCTTATTGTAAAGTGTGGCCATTATTTTTATGCACACACATATATACACACTGGTCTTTTTTATTTTTAGTTTAGTTTAGTTTTTTTATTTATTTTATTTTATTAATTAATTTTATTTTTTTAATTTATTTTAATTTTATTATTTTATTTTTGTTTTTATTTAATTAATTTTATTTATTTATTTAAATGATTTATTTATTTATTTATTTTAATTTTATTTTTATTTTTTTATATATTTCTTTTTATTTTATTTTAGTTTAGATTTAGTTTTTAATTTATTTTATTATTTTATTTTATTAATTAATTTAATTTTAGTTTTAGTTTTTTTTTATTTTAATTAAATTTTATTTTTATGTAATTAATCAATTTTATTTATTTATTTAAATGTAAACTTTTTTATATTTATTTATTTATTTATTTTAATTTTAATTTTATTTTTTAATTTATTTTATTATTTTATTGTTTTATTTTTATTGATTTATTTTATTTATTTGTATTTTAGTTTTAGTTTTAAATTTATTTTATTTCATAATTTAATTTTATGTTTATTTGATTAATTAATTTATTTATGTTAGTTATTTATTTAAATTTTAATTTACATTTTTATTTTATTTTAATTAATTTATTTTAATTTTAGTTTTTTTATTTTATTATTTTATTTTATTTTATTTTAATTATGAAACCATGTAAAGTGTGGCCATTATTTTTATACACACACATTATTTACAGGTTATAGAGAGAAAATGTCTGCACTTGATTACTTATGTGGCAGTGTAATATTATATATTTATTTATTTAATTTGTTTTTTACTTGCAAATTTTTACTTGCAATTTCATTGCTGTTTTCTGAAATCTCCAGCATTTGGGTCTTCTGTCAGTGTATGAGACTCAGATACTGTGTTTTTCTGTCCTCCCAGAGAGCATCAGCATCACTCCAGGAGACGCGCGCTGGGTCGGTGCCTGGTGGCTGGGTTACCTGATTGCCGGATTCATTACCCTGCTCTCAGCCGTGCCCTTCTGGTTCCTGCCCAAGTCTTTACCGCTGCCAGAGAGACGACTGGGCAAATACTCTCCGGAGCGCAGCAGCTTCATCAAAGACTCGGCTCTGCTGGAGCACAAATACCAGGCAGACGAGCCGGCTAACTTCCTGGAAATGGCCAAAGGTAAAGCAGCTGCATCTCACTGGAAGAGTAAAGAGTTCAGATTTCTGACAGTGAGGTCATAATGATAATGTCATCACAACTGTAGCAATAATATATCAATCTTTCACACCAGGTATTATTTTGGCATGCAATATATTTGACAGTGTTTTATGGCACTTAATTTTGATTCATTTTTTAGGAAGATAAAAATTAAGGTTTAATAAATCAGATGCATTTACTTGAGAAGCAAAAACACATTTTATGTATGGGTATACAGTCGAAGTCAGAATTATTAGCCCCCCTGAATTATTAGCCCACATTTATTATTTTCCCCAATTTCTGTTTAAGGGAGAGCAGATTTCCTCAACACATTTCTAAACACAATAGTGTTAATAACTCATTTCTAATAACTGATTTATTTTATCTTTGCCATGATGACAGTAAATAATATTTGACTAGATATGAAGTGACATTTAAAGGCTTAACTAGGTTAATTAGATTAACTAGGCAGGTTAGGTAAGTTATTGTATACTGATGGTTTGTTCTGTAGGAAAAAAAATAGCTTAAAGGGGCTAATAATATTGACCTTAAAATGGATCATAACAATTTTTAAAACTGCTTTTATTCTAGCCAAAATAAAACAAATAAGACTTTCTAAAAATGTCCTTGCTCTGTTAAACATCATTTGGGAAATATTTAAAAAAAGAAAAGAAAATTCAAAGGGGGGCTAATAATTCTGACTTCAACTATATATATATATATGTATATGTATGTATGTATATGTATGTATTTTTGCTTCTCAAGTAAATGCATTTGATTCATGTATGTGTGGATATTGTGTGGGAAAAAAACAAGACACAAGTACCTGTTTAGAAAAGACATTTTTGCAGTGCATATGATTACACAAGTGCATACGTTACAAAGCAACGTTTTTACACTGCATTAAATGATAAGATTACCACAAACATCTTTAGTTAGACAAAAAGATAATACAATTAAATTCAAGCAAAATATTTCAAGTAAATTAGATTTTTTTTTTCTCTTTTTTACTTCATAAAGTTAAATAAAGTGTACTAAGAGAGTTATTTTGTTAGATCAGCTCCAGATTTGTCTTCAGTACTGACTAATCTAATGTATATGCACAAATATAATATTGTATAGCTTCCTAACAAACATATGAATGTAAAAGAGAGATTTATGAGGAGTGAACTCGGATATGCTGAGCACATATCTCTTATCACTTAAGATATATATTTATCTCATATATCTTATACACCTTAAATTAAATTAGATTTAAATCCTTTAAAAACATGTATGTTAAGGGTCTTGAAAAGTTCACAGTTTATTACAACAAACGATGCAGTTTTAAAAGAAATCTAAATTGACCTGAATGTGTAAAATGTTCTGCTTTTGTCGTTGTCAGACTTTTTGCCAACGCTGAGATCTCTCCTGGGGAACCCGGTCTACTTTCTGTATCTGTGTGTGACCATCATCCAGTTCAACTCTCTGATCGGCATGGTCACATACAAACCAAAATACATCGAGCAGCATTACGGACAGTCTGCATCCAAAGCCAACTTCCTGATGGGTTCGTCCTCCTCCAAACACACCTTTATATTCAATTCAAGTGTATTTGTATAGTGCTTTTCAGAATTATTGTTGTTTCAATATTATTATTGTTTATTATCAAATTCAGAAAGGTTAAAGTTATTAGTTACTATAGCTTTGATAGTTACTAATAAATGTAACTAATTTACTAGTAGCTAATAGCTTTTAATTAATACTTATGGCTGTTTCCACTGAGTGGTATGGTTGTCACGTTGGGCTTACAAAATTACAAGATATATCCAAGTGCAGCAAGTTTTAATAAAGAAATAACAAGGGGACAGGCCAGGTACAGAAATCCAGCAGAGACAAAAAGTACACAAGGTGAATCAAACAATGTTTAAACAGGTATTTAAAAACATAATCAAAACATGAAACAAAGTGGGGTGGTGCGGTGGCACAGTGGGTAGCGCAGTCGCCTCACAGCAAGAAGGCTGCTGGTTCAAGCCCCTGCTGGGTCAGTTGGCATTTCTGTGTGGAGTGTGCATGTTCTCCCCATGTTGGCGTGGGTTTCCTTTGGGTGCTCCGGTTTCCCCCACAGTCCAAAGGCATGTGTTGTAGGTGAATTGGGTAGGCTAAATTGTCCGAAGTGTATGTGTGTGAGTGAGAGTGTATGGATGTTTCCCAGTGATGGGTTGCAGCTGGAAGGGCATCCGCTGCGTAAAACATATGCTGGATAAGTTGGCGGTTCATTCCACTGTGGCAAGCCCTGATTAATAAAGGGACTATGCTGAAAAGAAAATGAATGAATGAAACAAAGTAAAATAAACAAACTAATACAATGAGTCGGTGATCAGACTAGGACCAGATAAGAGCCAGACAGAACAAAACCGAATCATGCAAACAGAGTACACCAGCAAAAATCCAAAGGCAAACTAAACAAAGACAACACTAATTAGACAAATGACGGACTGCTGGAAACAAGTAGTGATCACGTGAACAACCACAATACAGGAACAAAAAACAAAATATAACTAGTGCCCAAAAGACCACAAGATGGCACTACAGCGGATGTGACAACAGTACGGTACGGTTTGCTTCGCTACGCTTTCCACTGTCAAAAGGTACCAAAAGTACCATGCTACTTTTTGGGTATCCTTTCCAAAGGGTACCTAGCAAAACAATAGGGTAACAAAAGGTGGAGCCAGACGCCCAGCTGAACGCTATTGGTTTGCAGTGAAACATCACTAGCTCGTGTACAAGCCAGGAAATAAAGGAAGCGTAATTTTTAAATACACAGTGGAGACATTACACAGTAATAATATATACATATAATAACAAACCTTATTGTTGTCTTGATGAACAGCCACAAAGCCAAGAAGAAGAGCAGAATCTGCCGTGTGTCCTGTTGTTGTTTACGAGGCCGTCTAAAAGCGCGAGTGGTTTCACTTTCTTGAGAGCTCCGCGGTTGTCTACAGAAGTTAGACAATAACTTGCCTAAGTACTCTAACTTTACCCTTATTACCCTAGTAAAGCCTTTAAATGTCACTTTAAGCTGAATACTAGTATCTTAAATAATATCTAGTCTAATATTATGTGCTGTCATTATAGCAAAATAAAAGAAATCAGTTATTAGAAATGAGTTATTAAAACTATTATGATTAGAAATGTGTTGGAAAAAATATCTCCGATAAATAGAAATCGGGAAACAAAAATATACAGGAGAGCTAATAATTCAGACCTCCAGTGTTTAAACAGCTATCCTGCAGTTATATAGTATATAGGTGATGTATATGTGTGCATGTTCAATGAAGTGTATTTATGCATTAGGTGTATGTGTTTGACAGGTCTTGGATCTCATCAAGTGGCTTTTTTCTGCTGTAATACAACATCTGATGTATTAGAGATCACAGCGCAGGGTTTAACGTGGTGTCATGTTTTCATTGGATCGCAGGGATTTTATTAATGTGTGCTAAATATTAGTCTACGGTTTTGATATCAAATCTGGAGGCTTACACGGCTCGGTTAAATCACAGTGTGATATAAACGATGACCACATATGAAAGGGAAAGAAATCCAACAATAATATCAGCACACAACGTATGCATTGTGTGCATTTGTGGAAACGGCATCAGGGTTTTTGGAAATCAGACAGGAGGGAAAACAAATAGGCCTGTTTTGTATTCCTGAGCCTTTGTTGCTGCTTTGATCCGGGTTTTCCTGATGCCGTCTGTTTTTTCAGGAGTTATCAACATCCCAGCCGTAGCCTTGGGAATGTTTTCGGGCGGCGTGATCATGAAGAAGTTCAAGCTGAGCAT
The DNA here is from genome assembly GCF_903798145.1 of Danio aesculapii. Lineage (NCBI taxonomy): Eukaryota > Metazoa > Chordata > Actinopteri > Cypriniformes > Danionidae > Danio > Danio aesculapii. Next base: position 57,053,587 of record NC_079438.1, read on the forward strand.
CATGGGAGCAGCCAAGTTTGCGTTGGGAACGTCTCTGCTGGGTTATTTTCTGTCTCTCTTCTTCTTCAGCATGGGCTGTGAAAACGCAAGCGTGGCTGGAATCACCACCTCCTACAACGGGTACGATAAAAGCTTCAGTTTGTGTCTGATCTGGGGTCAGCTGGATAAATACTGTACGACAAAACTGTGTGTTCATTTACCTGCTTATACTTTGTGCTACATCCATTTAGGGTGAATTGCAGTTTGAATAGTTTCAATAGTACTTTTCTCCCCTTGTAAATATCCTAAATATTTATGCAATGAATTAAGTGTCTCTTATATACAGTTCTTATGAGTACATCCCTCAAAAATGTATCCTTTATATGAATATTTTCTAGAAGATGCTTTACAATATTATATTAGTGCATATACATTAGATTAGTCAGTACTGAAGACAAATCTGGAGCTGATCTAACAAACTAACTGAAGATAGCGGTCTACAAATTAATAGTACAAATTTGTATGTCAGGGAAAAATTCATTCATTCACTCATTTTCCTTCGATTTTTATTATTCATCAGGGGTCACCACAGTGGGATGAACCGCCAACTTATCCAGCATATGTTTTACACAGCGGATGCCCTTCCAGCTGCAAATTAGGGAAAAATATTAAATAGAAATTTAAAAAAGAGGAGAAATCAAGAGAAACAACAAAAAAATAGTTTTAATTAGTTGAAATGTTTGTAATTATTTTGTTTTCAACATTTAGCTTGAATTTAAATGTATTAATTTTTCTATTTCTAAAGATGTTCGATTACTAAAATATTATTTTGATAAATATATCTCTTTAATGAATCTGTTTTGTTTAAATGCACCAAGATATATTCACTGAAGGATTAATAAAAATATTAATATCTAAATGGGGTGCAGTCCTTCATGCTGAGCACTGTAGGGTTGTGCAGAACTCACAGTTAATTAATAGGCTCACTTTTATTGAAGGAGGCAGCAATGTTGATCTCAACCCTCAGAATGCTGTGTTAATATAAAGCAGGGGTCACCAAATTTGTTCCTGGAGGGCCGGTGCCACAGATTTTAGCTCCAACCCTAATCAAACACACCTGAATGAGCTAATCGAGATCTTAATGGGTATACTTGAAACACCCAGGCAGGTGTGTTGAGGCAAGTTGGTGCTAAACCCTGCAGGGACACCGGCCCTCCAGGACCGAGATTGGTGACCCCTGATATAAAGAGACAAATGTATGCAGCTTGTTTAATTATGATCTTACAAGTGTTTCATTTAAAATGTTTAATCATCCTTGTTACTAAAAGTAAATGCTTAAAGTAAAACCAGGAATTAGTTAACAGTCATGAAACCTTTATAATCATGACGTGACACATGCTTATGCATGTTTATGCATGCTTTTGTAGACTGTCATTAGGTGTCATTCGCACTGTTATGACATTTTAAATGCAAAGATGACATTGTTTGTCATGACATCTTGTCATAAATGCATCATAACTTGTCATAAACATGATTGAGCTGAGGCAATTATAATAATTGTGTCATGAATATTTTTCTGATCGTGTTTTCACTGTATTTGTCATTAAAATGTCTCATTAAAAGTGTCATTAATCATTTTTAGCTGCGTCATTAATATTTAATGGCATTTTACTGACAATTTCAGCTTGTAGCTCTGTAGTTGAGGTCAAAAACAATATTAATGACGCTGTTATAAAAGTCATGAGACGTTTATAATGGCTTCATAACAATCATGTTAATGACTGATTCTGTTGTCTTGGTCATGTCAAGTTATCATGACAAAGACAAAAACAGGTCGAGATGTATTTGTTAAGGTCAAGTTATCATAAAATGACAACTGAGTGAATGACAGACGACATAAGCATGTATAAAATCTCATTCACATTCATGACATGTCACGTCATGATTATTAAGGTTTCATGACAGTCAGATATTATTATGAGACAGATATAATTCAATTTCAAGTGACAACATGTATTTATTTGCTGGTTTATTTATTTATTTATTTATATAAAATGTCATAACTGAGTGAATGACACCTAATGACAGTTGTTATAAACATGCAGAAAATTATGCGTGTCATGTCATGATTCTAAAGTGTTGGTGACCATCTTATAAACACCCCTTCAATTAAAGTGTTACCAACATGTTGCATATATGATAATATATTTTATAAATCCAAATATCTGAGTATATGTCATGTATGTCATTTCTATAAATACATCAGACTTCACTGTGGTATAACATGTTTCTCCAATACTTGTGTGTGTCCATCAGGACGGAGAGTCTGTTTATGGCGGACGGCTCTCTGCGAGCGTCCTGCAACGCGGCCTGTCATTGCCCTGAAAAGAACTGGGACCCGGTGTGCGGAGAAGACGGCCTCACCTACGTGTCCCCGTGCCTGGCTGGATGCCGGACGTCCCACGGCTCAGGAATGGACACGGTGAGCATGATTCTGGAACAATGGCGAGTGTTTGTTATCCTTTTTTCTTCAAAGCCACAATGCGGTGCTCTTGAACTGGACTTTTCCCAGCGCTCCCTGAAGGGTGTGTGCACTACCTGTTTGTCTGCAGCTCAAAGGCCAGATTGAATTTTTGGGCTTCTCTGAAACTTCCTTCCCCGTCTGTCTTTGAGGAGAGCAGGTTTTATTATTGCGTGTGTCTCAGTGCATCTGAAAGGCTGAAGTATTTTAATGTGCAGACGCTGGTTTCCGCTTCTCATCCTCTCTGTGTGTGTGTTTCATATCTCCAGCATCTGTTATGTGCTGCGTCTTTGACCTGCTACTAAACAAAAGAGTGGCGTAATTTCAGACTGAACCCCGGGTCAAACAGAGCACACTAGGGCTGAGTAATCTATCAGTTGAGCATTGATATCGCAATGTGTGCATCCGCAATAATCACATCACAGGATTAGATTATTTATTAAAGATTAAAGGATTAAGATATTATTAAATATTATTAAAAAAAAAAAAAAAAATATATATATATATATATATATATATATATATATATATATATATATATATATATATATATATATATATATATATATATATTTATACAACGTTGACCAAATGTTGGGGTGGCAACATTTGCCATTCTGGTGAAATTATATTCATATCGCAATATATATCGACACATCGCAGCCAAACTAAAATATCGCAATGTCAGATTGTTCTGAATTATCAGGATTGGAAGGATATGTTTTGATATTTGCATTCTTAAATGATGGGGTTCGAGTTTCAGCTGGGTCAGTTGTCATTTCAGTGTGCATGTTCTCCCCGTGTTGCTGTGGGTTTCCTCCGGGTGCTTCAGTTTCCCCCACAGTCCAAACACATGCGCTATAGGGGAATTGAATGAGTTAAATTGGTCGTAGTGTATGAGTGTGAATGAGAGTGTATGGGTGTTTCCCAGTACTGGGTTGCAACTGAAAGGGCTTCGGCTACGTAAAACATATGCTGGAATAGTTGGCAGTTCATTCTGCTTTGGCGACCCCTAAATAATAAGGCGACTAAGCTGAAGGAAAATGAACGACCAAATGTTTGAGAGGGGTCTGGATGCAGACCTGGTGCAGTGCAATCTGAGCTGCATCCAATGCTTTTTAATGAGCTCACCTTACCCCACCCCTCACAGTGACGTCACTCGCTCTATTGAGTGCATTATATCTGACATTGCATCTCTGAGTGATGCAATCTCAGCTTGCATCATAAAGGCTGCATCCAGATACAATTGGAATGTTTGATTGTTCAATTTCTGCATTTTGTATTTCTGTAAAGCCACAGAGCACGGTTTATTTAACTTTTCTTTTTCCTCCGTCATATATTTGTAGTTTATTATATTTTATGCTGATGCACTGCATAGAACAGGGGTGGGCAAACTCGATCCTGGAGGGCCGATGTCCTGCACAGTTTAGCTCCAACTCTAATCAAACACACCTGCCTATAGATTTCTAGTGATCTTGCAGATACTGATTAGCATGTTCAGGTGTGTTTGATTAGTGTTGAAGCTAAACTGTGCAGGACACCGGCCCTCCAGGACCGAGTTTGCCCACCCCTGGCATAGAAAATGACTTAATCATCTTTAAAATCTCTACAAATGATCAAATATTTCAATCATCTGCTGAAATTATATTCATATCGCCATATATACACATTGCAGCAAAACAAAACACAGCAGTGTCAGATTATTCAAGATTATCAGGATTTTTCCAAGGATATTTGCATCCTGAAATGATGGGGTAAGATCTTGTGTTGGCTTTCCTCAAAGCTTTGCTCTGTAAGCTGAAGACTAGTATCTTGAAGATTATCTAGTCAAATATTATGTGCTGTCATCATGAAAAAGATAAACTAAATCAGTCATTAGAAATGAATTATTAAAACTATTAGATTTAGAAATGTGTTCTTCTTTCTGACTTCAGCTGTATGTATATGACACCAATTATATAGAAATGTAAAATATCTGTGTAATAAAATAGTTTGGTATGGTTTTGCTTCAATCATATATACATAATAAATATATAACACAGTATATAAGCGCTAATGTTTACCCAAGGTTTCTGACACTAACTTGACGATTGTAAAGCAGTTTGAGTGTGTATATGTGTGTGTTAACTCTGAAATCTGGACTGACAGTTTCAGTTTACTAGAACTTCTATGTGAATTTGCTTTGACACAATCTACATTGTAAAAGCGCTAGAGAAATAAACTTGAATTGTATTGCAGGTGTTTGCGCAGTGCAGTTGTATAGGAGTTGGGAATCAGACAGCCACCGCAGGCCAATGCAACAACAGGGAAAGCTGCCATCGAATTTTCCCGTACTTCCTGGCTCTGTCCGTCATCACTTCCTTCATTATATCACTAGGAGGAACGCCGGGATACATGCTGCTCATCAGGTCAGTGTCTGATCACTAATGCATATTACACTCAATAATGCACTCTGAACTGGATCTTTTAAAAATAGAGTTTTAATTGTCTGTATCAGTATGTTAGACTTAAAGATATCTATAAGCTAATGTGCTCTAAAACAGGGACGAAATTCACATTTAGAAGATATAAACCACATATCAACATGTGAAGCTTGCAGTTTGTCACTGCCGCCTAAATGGATCAATGATTTCGGTATTATTTACGAACTCTAAATAGCGAAATCATATTAGCAGCCGATGACTATCAAAGTACAACATGTTCACAGTCAAATAAACAGTGGTAATGTTGTGTTCAAGTCACACTTGCAGGTTATTTCAGACCTAATATTCAAAGTGCCGTGGTAAACAATATAGGGAGTGTGTCACAAGTTGTCACTGAATGAACGTGTGAATATAAAACCAATTTTACCGTAATTTACAGTTTAATTAGTTTAATTAATAAGCAGTTTAATTCACCATATGTAACTGTTTTTGCTGAAATCATTGCTGCAATCAAAAACAAGTAATGTGTATGATTCAGCATAGCGTGAGCTTACCTGATATGACATGAGAACTGCAGAGTCCAGCATTTCTAATCAGGTCATCACTTCATTCAGCTCCCTTTTAGCCAAAGTCTGCGCTTGGCATTAAAGCAGTGTGGTGTACGGTAAATGAATTTGGCATCCTACCGCACAACACCACGTTTACTATTGCAACCGGGAACCTGTGTGACGTAGGTTGGTAATTCGTCTATAATATATGTTACTACTGTTACTATACTATTTGCTACTATGGCAGTCAATAGTTACAGGCTTTCAGCATTTTTCTAAATATCTACTTTAGAGTTCAACAGAAGAAAGAAACTCATGAACATTTATACCCACTTGAGGGTATAAATTATTTTATATATTTAATATATTATTGTATATATTATTATTTTTGGAGTGAACTGTCCCTTTAAACATAGTCCTGGTCTTATGGATGTGCTCATTTGCTGAATGATTATTTATATACTGTATTACCTGCATAAAACACAGCAGATTGTGGTCCAGTCATGAGTTTGACTGTGCTGAAGCAGATGTGATAGGGATTTTCTCCTCATTACTCTTTGTCTTCCAGTCATCAGTGTCAGTGGCTTGAATGTGAAATGAGTTGAGACAGGTTTCTGCTCAGTGCTGTAATAAATAAAGCGCTTTAGCATTGCTCCTCAAAGCTCAGTCAGCTGACGCCGCTGGAATGCTCAGCTCCTCCGGCTAAATTAGGTTAGCAGAAACACAGCAAAGAACAAACCCTGTCCAGTCTGAAAACACCGGGTAACACTCGCAATAATGCTGGACTGATCTGATGGAAACCTCCTGCTGGTGTGAGTGGTAGTTAGGTTAGGTTAATCCTCAATGCATTCACAATCTGTATACAATTTATTTACAATAAGCCATTGCATTGCTGTATTTACCCCTTTATACATGGAATATATATGTGTGTGTGTGTGTATATATGTATATATATATATATATATATATATATATATATATATATATATATATTCTTCCACTAGCTGCTGTTGCTGTGCTTTTCTCCACAGATGCATCAAACCTCAGCTGAAGTCTTTAGCTTTGGGTTTTCACACTCTGACCACACGTACTCTGGGTGAGAGGCGCTGCTCAAACACACTGACTTATCATTTATCAAGACACACTGGGTTAGTATGGCCTTTTGTTTGTTTGTTGGTCTTCCACAGCGGGGATTCCAGCTCCGATATATTTCGGGGCCATCATTGACACCACCTGTCTGAAGTGGGGACACAAGAAGTGTGGTGGAAGAGGAGCCTGTCGAATCTACAACACAGCGGCCTACAGGTGTATATTCCACACATTTATACACACACAGCTGAAGACGCTAACACCATACAGTAAGGTTGTATTAGGTAATGCATTTACTAACATGAACAATAAACAATACATTACAGTATTTGCTCATGCACTCTAAAAAATGCTGGGTTATTTCAACACAACTCTGGTGTAATAGGGAAACTGCTGGGTTAATTTCTTTTTATTAAATTAATAGGACCAAATTTAACCCAGTGTTTGGGTTAGTCCATATTTTATTCAACGTTGGGTTAAAATAAGCCAGCATTTCTCAGTGTGTTTGTTCATGTTAGTTCATGTTAACTCATGGTGCATTGACTAATGTTAACAAGCAGAAATTAGAATTTTAATAATGCATTAAACATTGGTCATTAAATGCTTTAGAGGTACAGTTTATTGATAATAAATACATTTACTAATGAAACCTTATTGTAAAGTGTGACACTAAAGGCATTATTCAAATACTGAATCAAACATTTGCCGTGAAGATGAATATGTATAAACAAGTATACGCCAGTGTAGTGTATAAGTATAGTAAATAAATCTGATCACATATGAATGAGCAGATTTATGAGTTTATACTTTATTGTGCATCTCTAGTGTCTTGCACCCACTAGACCAGAGATGGCCAAACTAGGGCTCTGGGGCCAAAGCTGGCCCATGCTAACCTTTGATTTGGCCTACCATCCAATCTGAGAAGACAGGGAGAATGATGGAGATGGTTTCGAGATTGTCAATTCAAATTTAATGTAACCCTTTGTTTGTTTTATTGGTAAAAGCTAACTGAAATTAAACGTTTCAATAAAACTGTACATTTGAACTAAATCTGACCAATTTACACCCTGTCACCTGACAACACAGAGACTTTGGTGAGCAAATCAAGTCAACGGCAGATTTAGCTTGTATTCAGTATTGAACTCCACTGTGTTATAAATGTTATTGCTTATGTGTTTATTGCAATACGTTATCATTTGCATTAGTTAATACGATTTAAAGTTAGGTTTTCTATTTATTTTGAAATATTCTGAAATATATTACTCATGGTAACTTTAATGTAATATAGCTTGGTATATTTACCTTCGGCCCATAGATATTTTGGGGTCTCGATGATATTTGGGTTTTGGCCCTTCAAATGAAAAAGTTTGGCCACCCCTCTGCACTAGACAATAAACAATATATCGGAAAATTATTGCGATATATAGTATTATCAGGATATGAGATGACTTATCATAAGGGATTTTTGTCATATAAACTATTAATTGATTAAAATGACACAATATCGATATATTCTGCACCTCTATATAAGGCCAAAAACCAAACTTGCACCGCAGATAAACATACAGCACCATTAAAGCTGAAATGGTAAGTTCCTAATGTTATTAACGTTCTAAAATAAATAGAAAAACATGTTATACTTCACATTTCATAATGGACGTCTAACAATAAAAACATTAACACATGTATCACACAATGTTCAATGCTGAATATACGAGTCCAGCTGCACCGCCTTGTGCATTGTCCTCCATCTTCAAGTGACAGAGTTCACATCTGATTCATGCACAACATATCATTGAAACTTTTCATTTCAGTTGGCTTTTTTGTAGCTCAACAATTAAACAAACAAAAGGTTATGATAAATTATAAATGACAATCTCCCCAACCTTCCCATCATTCTAAATCTCTTCTCAGATTTGATGTCGGGTCAAATCAAAGGTTACCATGGGCCAACTTTGGCCTGCGGGCCCTAGTTTGGGCATCTCCGCTCTACACACAATACGATTTATCGAAACATTATCTTTATCCGGATAACTGTATATAGGGCTGTGCACTATGACAATCTCTTATCATGATACAAGTTGTATTTGTGGTCATTTGACTGTCTTATTTTTCTCCTCAGAATAGCGTATCTGGGCCTGACGTTGGGTTTGCGCACCGTTTCCTTCTTCCTGTGTATCCTCGGTTTGTTGGTTTTGCGACGGCACGTTCAGAAGCAGAAGCACAGCACAATGCTGAACGGAGGATCAGCAGCGGCCGGAGAACTGCAGGCGCTCAGAAAAGAAGAAAACAACAGCTGTAACTCAGAGCAGTGTGCACCACATAACTCAGATTACGACCCGGAGCGGGAGACGCGACTGTGACGCTCGCGCAGAGAGAAAAAAAACGTCCGCGACGCCTGATTTTATGAGTTAACACTTTCTATCGGACCCATGTAAATGATGTGAAATACTGAAAAATCTGTTGTTTTGATATAGTAGAACTATTTCTTGAATGTACATGATGTTTGAGTTAAAAAAAAAGATGAAGAATGTCTTAAAAACTACCTAATCTGTTTGAAGATGCTTTTATAAGTGTCTTAACGTCAAGACGAAACATTGGATTTCCGCTTATTCAAGCCATCGTCGTGCACAGGCCCGTAACGATAACAAGATTATTATATCTTGCATCTCGTTTTTTTCTGAAGGATCGCGAAATTGCCTATTTATAACAAGGTTGAATTAAAAAAATTCAAGTTATAGATTCGCAGTTGATATCACAGACTTTTCAGATGAATATATTTGATAGATTCTGCAAGAATTACTGCATATTAACTCGCAATTGTTAGCAATGCTGGATTCGAAATTGCATTTGTCTGAAATATTGGCATTTCTGAGAAAAGAAAAGTGTGAAGGAGTGGTATGTTTACACAACACAGTACTCAACTAAAAATGTAACATTTCTGCGTGCTCATTTACATGCCAATAGTATTGTTAAGCCGTGGTCACACTGCACTTTTCGCCCTATAGAGTTCTGTTCATACACAACCGAATGTGACAGACCTCGTGCGACAATCTTCGCAGTTTGCTGCATTGGAAAGTTCAAGCTAGGTAAACTCTGACCTGCAAAATCATCGCAAGTGACTGCATTAGACCAATTGAAGATTAAAACATGACCTCTCTATAAAATATAGACCAATCACTCGCTTTTTTAAATGTCTAATGATCTTGTTTAATCCCATCCCTTTTCGCAGCATCGTACAACAGAATTTCGCAAGCTCAAACTCTAATGTGACCGCAGCTTTATGGGTTAAACTGTTTAGACTTTTAAAAATGGGTTTTAAACATCGCCATCTACTGGCCTGATGTCCACCGTACAAAGACATGTCCACTTATGTGTGTGAACAGGGATCGTTTTGGCTACTGCCGTCTGGTCACAACACTTTTTATATAGTGTGGCTCTCAATTCTGACAAAGCCAACAATGCTTTAAAGAAAACTTAAACAGAAAGCCTAGATATACAGTTAAAATTATTAGAGAAAAATGATTCGCCTCCTGTGAAATTTTAATTAATTTTCACATATTTCTCAAGTGATTTTTAACGGAGCAAGGACATTTTCACAGTATTTCCAATGTTTTTTTCTGGAGTCTAAAATCTTCATTTTTTAAGTTTGGTTGGAATAAAAGAAAGAAAATTACTTTAAGGCCAATATAAAAAGACACTTAAAGACACTTTAAGACTTTTAATTGGCTGCAGAAGAAACCACTGTTGTGCAATGACTTGCCTAATTAACCTAACCTGCCTAATTAACCTAATTAAGCCTTTAAAAGTCACTTTAAGCTGAATACTAGTGTCTTTCTAAATATTATGCAGTGTCATCATGGCAATGACAAAGGAAATTAGTTATTAAAGCTATTAAGTTTAAAAATATGTTGAAAAACATTGTTAAACTATAAAGTGATGCAGAGTACAGAATTTCTAATCATTTTTTACACTATTGCCGTGTGCTTTTTCCATTTTTAGTGCACTGTTGTTGTGTAAACACACCCTCAGATTGCTAAGAAAATCATCAGAATTGCGAGATATAAGCTAGAAGTCCCAGCACATTGAATATCTGCTCATTATAAGCCATAATGGAGCACAGGCCCACAGGAATATGCATATAATGCCTGGCGGGCTCATCTTCTCTTCTGCCATAAACACACACAGACTGATGCCTGAAGCAGTTGACCACGACACTGTGTGCTAAATGTAGGTAGCGTTAGCCTATAGGCGGACTATCATTTGTTTTTAGATTATCGTCAGGAAAGGAAGCGCATCAGAGATGCTCACCGTTGTGCTTTTCCAGCAGTTACTCCATTAAAGAAACAGGAGGAAAGCATGCAAACAGGTGCGTATGTAGGATATCATCTTCAAGATCGATGTTGTGCAGTGTCACTGTGAGAAATGTTGTGCGTGTGTGTGTGTTATTTTACCTGTGAACGGGTGCATTCCTGTGCCAAAAAAAAAAAGATAAAAAATTACACAAAAAAAGTGTGAGAAAGGAAACATGGTCTATTCTCAGGTTGTTCAATCAATTGTTCCTCAAATTTGCAAATAATTATTCTTTTATACACTTGTATAAATGTTTCCTTTCTGTCCTTGGAATAATTTGTTCATTTTGGGCAATTGAAGTTTACCACTAACAACAACAACCACCACCACCACCAAGGAAAGGGTTTTTATTTGTGACGAGTGGCATTTATGACTTGCTTTTATGTTAGGCAGTACATCATTTCATTTGCTATGTTTTTGTATACTTTAAAAAGTGAATATCCTGATGTGTAAAAAAGAACTAATGCATTTATTTGAAAGATTAGATGCATTCTTTTAAAAAATAAAATGATTTGCTACAAAAGAAAACCGTACTATTTTACAAAGGATCTACTAGCCTTTTCACTTTAATGGTGAAAATACAATCACAGCAAAATGTAAACAACTCACGAGGCACTTGCGCAGATCATTTCTGCATTATTATTATAAGAACTACAATATGATTGTTCAGCTATAAGCTATATTTGACCACATTTGACAGGTAGATGTCGATACAATAAAGTCATAAACATTCCCTCTTAAGACATTTCATATCATTTTCCAGCATACAATCAGTAAAGAACATGTCTGATCTTTGCATAGCACATTTATATGGACATTTCTGCTAATGTTTCTGTCTTTTCTCTCCTCAGTTTTCCACTACTGTATCTGAATTGTTTGGAAACTTGTTTCTGCCATGGAATAAACAATAAAGAAGGTAATCATTTCATAATTGTAACTTTTTTTCTCAAATTTGGGAGTATCTCCTGCAAAATTCAATAGAAATTTGCAAGTTTATATTTCAGAGTTCTGAGAAGGGTCAGAATTGCAAATTGTAAACTGATAACGCATGAAATGTTACGACATTGTGATACAAACTCAACTTGCAAGAAATAAAGTCAATTACTAGATATCAAAATAATAGTCAAAACTGCAAAACATTAAACATAAATTTGTAATATAATTATTAATATAAAGTTTCCACTTGAAGACTTAGAATTGCAAAACAGTAAATTCATACTTAGAATTGCGAGACATTGCATTCATAATTAGGATTGCGAGACATGAAAATTCAAAATTAGAATGGCAAGATATTGAATTTATAATCAGAATCGCAGGACAATAAACTCATAATTAGAATACGGAGACATTAAATTCATAATTAGAATAGCAAGACATTAAATTTCTAATTAGAATGGTAAGATTTTAAATTTCTAATCAGAATAGCGGGACATTAAATTCATAATCAGAATTGCGAGATATTAAATTTATAATTAGAATTGCAAGACATAAAATTAATAATCAGAATTGCGAGACATTACATTCATAAACAGAATTGCAGGACATTAAATTCATAATTAGAATTGCGAGATATTAAATTTAGAATTAGAAGACATTAAATTCATAATCAGAATAGCAAGATATTAAATTCATAATTAGAATAGCAAGATATTAAATTCATAATTAGAATAGCAAGATATAAAATTTCTAATTAGAATAGCAAGATATAAAATTTCTAATTAGAATGGTAAGATATTAAATTTCTAATCAGAATAGCGGGACATTAAATTCATAATCAGAATTGCGAGATATTAAATTTATAATTAGAATTGCAAGACATTAAATTGATAATTAAAATTGTGAGACATTAAATTCATAATTGCAAGTGTAACTACATTCACTAAAGTCATAACTGCAATATAAACTCCGTTATTATTCATTTAAAATTGTCAACTCGACTATTCTCATGAAATATAGAAATTATGACAGTAAACTGTCATAAATTTGTGATTAAGAGAGATAAACAAAGAACAGAGAATTGCAGAAATTAATAAAAATTACATCAAAATAATAATCCACATTGCAAAATAAACTTTAAAATGACATCGTTCACTTTGCATTTCTGCAGCTTGTATTATTGTAAATGCTTTCAAATTGCAAACAAATATAAACGTATATCTTATAAACTGTTCATTGCACTTGAGTTTCTATCTTGTCGTTCTGAGTTATAAAACTAATTGCAAGATTATTTTGAGTTTATAAATTCACAATCGTGAGAAACATAAATCATTTACACACATATTTTTTCTCCAAATAGCAAGAAAAAGATCACAATTATACTTTTGTTTATTTTATTCCATGGCAGTAACAGATTCTGACTTATTCATAATATTAAATAATAATATTAATAAATGAAAGAAAGAATTAGATTTAGCTGACAGATATTTGTCTCACAGCACAGGATAACTTTCACAGTCTTTAAGTCTAATTATAAATGAATATAGTAGTATATCACTACTAAAAGTGCACATTCGATGAGTAAATAACATATAATGGACAATTTTGGTTGTTTTTCTGAGACCAGGTGAATGATATACAAGATATATATCCAGGCCTCTTTTTATTTCAGAATAAATCTCACCAAAACATGTCCAGGTCAGATTTAACCCTCAATAAATAAAGAAAATTGCATGAAGATGGAAGCTCTTTGTAATTGAACGGATTGGTTTCTGCCCAATTATTCTGCATAGTCATATTCATTCAATAATTCAATACACTAATATTTATTGCATATATTTATATATTTTTTGCATTACAATAACAATCATTTGCCTTTAGAACTGGAAGGAAAATGCCTGTTTCTGCCTAGGAATAAACAAATCATTTAAGCAAATTGTGATTAATTCTGTGCTTATAATTAGGACTTGAGAGATATGAACTAAAAATTAAAAATCTGATTATCAAAGAAACCAAAATTGCAATATATAATATAATATAATATAATATAATATAATATAATATAATCTCTGAATTATAATAAAAGTGTTAGATCTGCATGTTTGTATCTTTCAGTTCTGCTTTTTTTGCCGCTTGTATTGTGTAACTGTAAATGACTTAAGGTAATTTAATAGTAATTACTTTATATAATAATAATAATAGTAATTTAGTCCTTTATAATTCTGAATAAATCTGAATTGCACCTTTATCACAATTTTAAGTTTGCATCTCTCAGTTCTGAATGTATAAAAATATGTTGTGAGAAAATAAACATTTATATCTCACATTTAATGTAATTCTGCATTTGTATTTAGAGTTTATATCCCACATGTCTAACATTTGCACCACAGAAATATCTTATATTCATCACACTTGTATCATCCTGTGGCAGAAACAAGCTTTCACTTTTTAAAAATGTGCTTAATTGTGATAAAACATATTAAAATAACAGTAAAAATGCAAACATAAGAATATAAATGCTCAGAAGAACGGTAAATATAATAATTGCTTTGCGGCTGAATATGGCCCGGACATGTTTTGTTTTATATTTAATTTAGATTATTGTATCTGTATTGTTGTGTCCTCTTAAGCAGCATCAGCAGCACAAAAACAAAGCATCTACCTCAAATGAGCTGAAACGCATTTGTCTAACAGTATTTGATCTCAGGTGTCAATGTATTTCTACCTCTCCAGAAAGAAGACGCTAATCGCTAACCGCTCTCACTGTCATGTGTTCACTTATTTTACCTGTTGTTCATCTGTACACGCTTTTATTCTTCAGAATTAAAGCTGATCAAATGACCACCGTAGCCTGTAATGTATGTCAACTCAGATATGCCTCCATTGTTTTAATTATAATGATATTGTTTTTGTTAACCTTTATTAGATAAGAGAAAGGAATGCAAGGGAGCAGATAGAGATTAACAAAGTTGCTTGAGCCGGGTCTCTGTGCATTTAGCATATCATTGCTAAATGTTGATGTACGTAACCTCTAGGCTATCGGTTGCACTACAAACCTGCTTTCAAACTCAATCCATGATGTAATGAGGAAGAAAATAGAGCAGAAAAAAGAAGGAAAACAACAAGGTTTATCAGTGCAGCATGCAACAAACACAAATCAATATTGGCTTTTTTTCCTTGTAAACACATTGGTAAGACAAAAAATGTGCAAAATGTGTTCCTTTAGCTTAGCATTAGCCATAAAACCCTTGAAGGAATACTCCATCTGTTTGTAAACAGGCTCATTTTACAGCTCTACTACTGTCACCATTTTAATCCATTTAACCGATCTCTGGGTTTGCACTTTTAGCTTAGCATACATCATTGAATCAGATTAGACCATTAGCATGTCAAAAATTATCAAACAATTTTGATAGTTTTCTCATTTAAAGCTTGACTCTTTTGTAGTCTTGTGTACATAGGCCGAAAAACCTAGACGGAAAATGAAAGTTGCTATTTTAGATGGTCTGATTTGTATACTTTTATTCTGGCGTAATAATCAAGGCACTTTACTGCAGTACCATGGCTGGTGCAGTGCAGTTATATTACACAGTGCCTAATAATCAGCCAACTTCTGTCAAAACAAACAACATGACCACCTGCTTGCACAGGGAACATGCTGGGAACTATTTTCAGGCACTGCGTAATATCATTGCACTACAGCCATGGTACCGCAGTAAAATACCTTGATTACTAAGCCAGAATAAGAGTATAGTTCCTAGAAATATAATAGCAACTTTCTATTTTCTGTCAGTCTAAGTACATGGTGTAACTACAGATGAGTCGAGCTTTAAATAGAAAAACTATTAAAAAAATTCATTGGTCATTTTTGAGCGCAATGCTAATGGTCTAATCTGATTCAATTATGTATGCTAAGCTAAGCTAAAGGTAGTTACCAGCTATATCAGTCTAGAAAATAACTTTACATCTTTCATCAGTCTTAGTGCACAATGTAAACACAGAAGTCCAGGTTTAAATAGAAAAATTATCTAAATTCTTTGGTCATTTTTGATTGAGATGCTAATGGTCTAATCCGATTCAGTGATGGGGGCTAAGCTAAAAGTAGTTCCCAGCTTTATCAGCCTGGAAAATAACAACTTTACCTTTTCGATTAGTCTTAGTATACAATGTAACCACAGAAGAGTGAAGCTTTAAATAAAAATTAAAATTTGTTGGTCATTTGAGCGCGATGCTAATGGTCTAATCCGATTCAATTATGTATGCTAAGCTAAAAGTGGTTTCTAGTTATATCAGCCTAGAAAATAACTTTACATTTCCCATCAGTCTTAGTGCACAATGTAAATACAGAAGAGTCAAGCTTTAAATAAAAAAATTTTGTTGGTCATTTGAGTGCAATGCTAATGGTCTAATCCGATTCAATGATGTATGCTAAGCTAAAAGTGGTTTCTAGCTATACAAGCCTAGAAAAAATGTTTTACATTTCTATCAGTCTTAGTACACCATGTAAATACAGGAGAGTTAAGCTTTAAACAGAAAAATTATCAAAATTCTCTGCCTATTTTTGAGCAAGATGCTAATGGTCTAATCCGATTCAATGATTTATGCTAAGCTAAGCTAAAAGTGCTCCTGAGAAACCCAGAGATCAGCTAAATAGATTAAAAAAACAGTAAAACTCACCTGTTTAACTCCAGAGGAGCTGTAAAATGAGCCTATTTACACAAAAAGGTGGAGTGTTTCTATAAAACAACAACTCTATACCCATTAATGTTCACATTATTGAACCCATTCCTATTAAAAATGACTATTAAATAAGGTATACAGTTGTCGTTTTAACAGGTTCTCTCCAGTGACTAGCTAAATGAAGTTTTGCACATTTTATTGAACAACGATGCTAAAAAACTGTGAAACCGCTCTGATCATGTGACCTGACAGGAAGTGATGTCTACATCAGGAGTGTCAGGTGAGTGTGTTGAGGATGAACTGAGCGTAATGATGATTATCGTGCAGATTTACATTGTCTGGTGTGTCCGTTCTTCTAGTTGTCTTTTTTATCTCCGCTGTCCAGCTGATTCTGGAAATTAAAAGACAAATAGTAAACAAGGGTCTTATATTGTTCTTGGTCACATATTCTTTAATATTTGTCACTAATGGGATTTATGCACAAAGACTTTTAATTTTCAGCCAGCCAACCAGCCCCAGGGCTTTCGGTGAACTGTCTTTCATTATAAAATTGACAAGTTTAAGGTCTGATTTCTCTATAAATCAGTGATCTTCACTGCCTGATAGATATATGATATAAAGTGGGTCTCAGACTGGACAAAAAGCACTGCATTAAATTACATTTCACCCCCCTCCACCATGTCTTTAAAATATGGCAGTTTAATTTACCCCAGTGTTTTCAATGAAGTTTCTGCACTCGCCTGCTGATTCTGACAGCGCTAACGTTTACTGATCACCAAACAACCTCAACCCCCCTTACGCTTGATCTAGGGCTGGGCAATTAATTGAAATCGCCATTCAGAATCAATAATCGATCAAATTTTTCCAGGTCAATTTTTTCAATAAGTTTCCCTAACATTTGTGGAGTCATGTGACCACGCTCTGTTAAGGCTGAACTATACTTATTATTATGTTATTATGATATTATACTTCTGCCAAGGGCATGAGTGTAGTCCGGTACAGCCTTCGCATACCCACGCACCTCTCAAAAAAATGTATTTACACATCACAACAACATGTAGCGGAAGCTTTGTGATTGGTTGGTTGGTTTAGTATCGGTGACGACAGTGGGTGGTGCAGAGAGCCGCGTTTTAGGTAATGTGTGTTTAAATGTCAGTTGTTCAGCGTTGGTATTCAATAAATAATCATAGATAGCAGACAGTGTGTGTTTACTTCAATAATTTTAAAATCAAGTAATGCACCCTTCAGTCAAACATCTCTCATTGTAATATGCGAGCATATTTACTGTACACAACTTGTCAGCGAACTATGAGGGTAAAAACTTATATTAAACAAAATAATCGTTTATCAATCGCAATCAACTTAAAATGTTCACTTAATCAAGATTTTGATTTTAGGAAATCGCCCAGCCCCAGCTTGAACATCTAAATAAATACGTAAGTCTATTTAACTGGATGCATTTTATTTACATTACAACATCGATGCTGTAAAAGGAACCGTATAAAATTGAAAAGCTTTCATCTGAAGTTTATCACTGGCTGAAAACACTAGCTGTGCATATACCCCATTTGGTCAGGATGCACATTGTTTTTGGTAATTATTATTGGTGAAAATGTGTAACTTAAACTTAAGAAGGTGATTTAAATGAATTTATTGAACTTAATGATTTTTTCTGATTTATTTATTGTAGATCTTTACTTTTTACTGTTTTATTATATTATTTTGATGGCATCCTGTGAAATATGGAAGCATTTGTACATTATTTTGTTGTCTAAAACATTACAAAAATACAGATTTAAAATATGACAACTTCGCAGTGCTATTTTAATATCACTAAGTTTTTGTTCATATTTTTATTTTTGTATTTTCTGTTTTTGTCTTGTCTGAGTTTTATTATTGTTACCTAAATTGCTATTTTTATTAATCTGGTGTGTTTTTATCAAAAATTACTATATTTTATAGTTACTATATGTGAATTTGACATTTATTTTTGATACAGAATTACATTTATTTATAAAATCTGTTGAATTTATTTTAATTATTCTTTCATTTTTTAATGAGCTTTTTCCTTCTTTTTTGTCATTTTGATGGTTTTATTAGATGTCTTACTAGAATTAAGTCTAAAATTACTTTTATTATTGAAAGATTTTTTTTTTTTATCTAAAAGTACTAAATGTATTTGTTTTGGTCATTTTTTTCTATTTGTGCCATCATTTATTACTTGTATCTAAAATGAATAAATCACTACTTTGTAAATTTCCTGTTATTTTAAGTTATTGTTATCTAATTTTACCACAAGTTTGATATTTTCTAGTTTGGATTATTGTTATATACATTATTAATGTTTTTTATTTTTAATCTAAAATTATCAAACATTATTTTGCTAATTAATTTTAGCCTAAAACTAGTCTTACTTTTTCAAATAAAAAATTAATGCATTCATTTTTGTGTAACCTTGTTTTTTATTAGAGGTTTTACTTAAAAAATTACTCTATACTCCAATTAATCTTGAGTTTTTTTTGTTGTTCTTAATTAAAAGTACATCTGTTCATTTTTATTTGTTTTTTTAATCTAAAGTTACAAATTGGTTTGTTTTTACTTGCATTTAAAAATACTAAATCATTACTTTACTTATTAATGTGTTAAGAGTTCACACTTATTCCGAGTTCAAACTGCTTGATTTTCAAAGTAGTGGCGTCACAAATGTTTTCCCACTGCATGACTATCTGGGTTAGCACTTCGTTGCTGCTGTGTTTACACTGTAAGATGGATCAGCGACAGGGGGTTTCACACTGCATGACTTTACAATAGGAAGAATCGCCGATATCATTGTCTCAGTCCACAAACTACCTCTCACAACCAAAACATACGAGAAGTGACGTGGAAACAACACGAGGTCAGGTAGTATATCTTTTGTTATTAATGAGCAAGAAGCCTTTAGTGGGGTAGAAAGTGTACTTCTTTTGCTCATCTGGGGTTTTGAAAGAAACTAACAATATTTCTTCAACTTTTTTTCTTTTTCGACCTGAGGTTTCTCTCAGATGACACGTCAAACAGAAATTTACACTAGTTTCTCCTCCATTTCTTGGGTCCAAATAAACTGAAAACAAATAAACAGATACCCATACTAGTAGATGCTGCTCTCTCATTGGCTGTAGGTGATCGCTAGGCCCACACGGAATCTGCGTGCGCAGAAATCCGCCGATTTTTAGCCCATCATTTAGTCTATGCATTTACTTGTGTAAATGTGTGTGAATTTATATTTATTCAGTTTTTAAATTAATTTCACTAATATTATTGTGATATAATAATAGTAATATTAAAATGCTAATTTTATTTATTTACAATACAATTTGTAAAGTAATATATTCTATCTTTCAGTAGATATATTATATAAGAGACTTGTTTTGTTTACCAAATAAGTGGATCTAATTGAATTTGCATCGTAAACATTTATATAAATATTATTTCATATATTAGTGTATTAGTTATGATACTTCTAAAATCAGTCCGCATAAATCTGCAGATTTTTTACAAAATTTTCAGCAGAAATAGCAAAAAATATTAATATCATGTTATTTTCAATCAGAACACATTTCACACGGCATGATTTTAAATCACCGACAGCTCCAGATATTTAGCATGCCAAATATCTGACGGGTGTCAGCGACTCATCTGTGATTCTCTTAGATCGCGTCTTTGATAGGTTGTTAGATTGATTGTTTGATAGATTGTTACTCACGTTAACGAACACCTATTTGCCTGTAATTTCAGCCATTTGTCTGCGATTTCTCAAAACCTGTTGGCGAGTTAAAATCGGGGCTAAAATCATGCAGTCTGAACTCGGCACTAGACACTGCTTGATAATAATAGCAGGTTGGTCATGCTACCCCAGGGAAGAACCCTAAGCTCGGAGACAATTGAGCCCAGGGTTCCCACCTGGTCAATGAGCATGTAAGGCAATGTCTCAAACTCAAGTCTTGGAGGGCCACAGCTCTGCATGGTTTAGCTCCAACCACCTCCAACTAACACCTACTTAATAGTCTCTAGTAGTATAGTAGTCAAAACTCTGTTGTGGCCCTGCAGGAATTAAGTTTGAGACCATTGATGTAAGGGGATATGAGATCAGGTAGGTCTCGAAAGCTCCCCCTAGTAAAGAAGGAAAAGGAGGAGATGGGGTTGATTGGGGGGGGGCTAGTGAGTTTGGAGATAATCTGATTGGCTTACTAATGATTACAGATGAGAGACCAGCCATGATCAATCATATCATATGTGCTCCTCATATCACATATCCACCATATCAGCAGCACTGTCTACATTCATAGCAACTTCGGTAATAAATATTCAATACTCTGTACATTTCCTCTTTAAAAAATCCTATTTAATCTAGTTTGTTGTTATTTATTTGCCAGAACTGAATAACTGTTCAATAATGTTTATTTGAAGTGAAGTAATATAAAAGGTGTGTGTTTTTAGTGTTTGACCTGCAGCTGCTGGTGCTCCTGAAGCAGCCGCTCGTACTCTTTGGTCAGTCCGTCACTTTGTTTCTTCATGGCGTCTAAATCAGACTTTGACTTTTTCAGAGCTGCAGGAAAGCAGTTTCAAATAAACATATCTTTAAAATAAAATGATTTAACATACTGTTAAACACTGCAAATGGAAAAGAAATAAAACAGATGTTCAGGTGCCCTAAAATGAAAAAATTGCATGAAAAAAACACTTTCTTCACTTTCAGATGTGCTGTGTTCACTCATTCACTGCTGTAGGAGTGTGTGTGTGTGTGTGTGTGTGTGTGTGTGCGCATGTGAGTTTGTGTGAATTTGTGAGTTTGTGTGTGTGTGTGTGTGTGTGTGTGTGTGTCACCATCTGTGCTGCTCTTCAGCTCCTCCTTCAGTCTCTGCAGCTCCTCCTTCAGTCGTTTGCTCTCCTCTGGATCTGCTTTCTGTCCTCCTGCTTTGGCATCTGCAAGAGCCTGAAAATGAAGGTGAAGGTTAGTCTTTCTGTGATTATTCAGACACACATTTATTTAAATCACACCTTTCCTCGTGCATACTTATCTTAAGTTAATATAAAATGCAGACGTTCAGGTGAGATTTAACCCCAAAAATCATAATAATTTTTTTCATGCAAATTAAATTGTTTATTGATAATTAGTGAGCTGCAATTAAAACCAAAACATTTGTTTCTTGTAATTGTCAACTTAAAAAATGCCAAACATACTATTAAATTAATAAACTCAATAAAAATGGTGAAAAACATTTTAAACTATTGTTAATTACTAAATTGAATTAAATTAAAGTTTTGAAATAAATCTTTTTCTTATTCATTTACGTAAACAAAAATGAGCTTAAATAAAAATACAATTAAACTACATTTTAAAAAGTCAAATCTTATTAATCAATTAAAAAGAAATTGTCATTGTAAAAAGCTATTATTAAAAGCAACAAATGATACACAAAACGTTTTCATATATAGATTAACGTAAGATTAAAATAACCTTACATAAAACTATATTGTTTATGCAAAAAAAAATTTTAAAGAAATTGTAAAATAATAACCAAATCCAATTTAGACTATAGTTAAAAGCTAAGTTTCTCAGTGCCTTTAAAATAAAATTAAACGCAGAGAGGAGCTGCAAGTAAAATGCAAATGGTCAGGTCATAATTAAAGTCAATCATTTATTTTTTTAGTATATCTTTTTTATATTTTAACAAATTCATAGCTGAAAATATTTTCATCCTTATTTTATTTATAGTTGTAACTTTTATACACTTATATTTATTCACATTTTCTCATCGAAATAAATAAAATAAAAATAAAAGCATAAAAAATTGCATAAAAAGCAACCTTTGTAAATAGTAAAATATTTTAGAAAGAGATTTAGACTAGAATTTATGCAACATACTCATATGTCCACCCTGTATGTGTCCCCAAAAACAAAATAAAGAAAAGAAATCTTTATTTTTTATTCATTTTATTTATTATTCAATATTTTTTATTTCTGAAAAATTATTGTATTATAGATATAATGGCTGTCTATAGATTTTTTAAGTGAATGCTTTGCTGGGTTCATAAAAAAAAAAAAAAGTTTTTGCATTATTTTTATGGCAAATAAATCCTTAATAAAACACATCTTTAATTCTGGGGTAAAATGTGCTCCATGTTTGAGCCTCATGCTTTTTAGCCTGTTTGAGGATCTGAGATTTATTTAATTAAATTTTTTAACCTGTTTGAGGATCTGGTTGTCCTCCATGTACTTCTTGGCAGCTTTATTGGTAGTTTCGGCCTGGTTCTGTAGATCTGTGCAGGAGTCTGCAGCCGTGGCCAGCTGACTGATCAGAGTGACCACTCTCCTCATCACCCTGAAACAGAGACACAGACCAAAACCTCAGCAGCACGTCCACTAACTCCACTAGTAGGTTTCTCATCTTAACATTTACTTGTGATTAAGTGCAGAATTATGTAGTATTACCACGATACATTGATTTTAATTGCAGTATATATTATTATTGTAGTATACAGATTTTATTACAATATATGGTATTATCACAGTTTATGGCGTGAAGGTATATAGATTTTAATTCCATTTTAATTAATTAAAAAGTCTCTTGCATGGTAGCAAACTTTCTGCATTTTTCCCCATGCATGCTGCATTTCTAATACAACAATCCGAATATTCTTAAAAAGCATGCTAAAAGTTGAAATAATAAATAACTATTCACTGTACTTTGAAGTGCACATGATATCAACACTGTGCATGTTCATTATCATGATATATTGAATATCTTCATTAGTCAAACATCAACATACAGCCAGAGGAAGAGCGAGAAGCCAGAGATGTAGAGGTTCCTCTGGGCCCGGAAGAGCTTCATGTGCATGTGGTCGAACATGTTGGGGTGCAGCTTGGCATCTTTGGACTGATCCGGGTTTGAGTATTTTCTGACCTCTCGGAGAGCGTCTGCACACATCAGATCAGATCATAACATTACAACACTCAAACAGGACAATCTTCAGGTAAAACCATTGTTAATATTCTATCTTATGTGAAAGTACTTGTAAAGTCTGTCTATAGTTTACATGTGTTCATTTAACTAAAGTCAACGTAATGACAAGTACAAAAGCATTTATTGATTCTTAATAACATGTATAGTATATGTATACTTTAAAAAATATCTGTTAATTATCAGTGTCCCTATTTTGTGATTCACAAGTGCTTTGTTTATTTACGGTTGTGAATTGCATTATGGGATGTTGATCTCTGCTCTGTCGACTTTTGATGTTGAAAATTCAGCTCTACAGTTTAACAAAGTGACTTTTAGTGACATTTTAGTCGTTTAAAATAATGTAATGTATAAGAAATAATAATAGAGAGAGAAATAAGGCTGTAAAATAAAAGGAAAATGTGCTGGCAGCTTATTAAAAGGTATTTATAGCATAATATACAACACCAACACAGACAATATAGCACTTTAAACTATTAAAATGGTTCATAAAAGTGAAAAAGATTTAAAAAATATTACTGCAAATGCAAAATGCGTTTTATATTTTAATTGATGGAAATAAACATACGTTAAAAATAAGACAAAAAATGTGAATTTGTAGAAATTCTGTGAATTAAACTCAAATTAAGTCCCTTTTAAAGATTTTTTCCCATCGCAAATTTGAATACATTTTCAACCAGTTTATCATTTTATCCCCAACCTTGAGTATATTAATATACGAGTAACAGCCACCGGTGGCGCTGAAAACAACAGTATTTTTCATTACAGTTTTTCTCAGTCTCTTTGGTGCATTTCTCACAACACCATTTACATTTGCACAACAGTTCATGCATTTCTCAAAACAATTAGTACAAACTGCAAAACCTAGTTGATAAGCTGCAGAAGCGTGTCACTTGCTCAAAATGGAGAGCTCATTCCTCAAAAGCAAGTATTGATGTCAATGAAAGTATCAGTGTCACCAAGATGAAAAGTCCTGACACCATTGTTTATGAACAAGATAGTCAGATGGCTTTGTCATGTTTTCATTATGATAGTTTACTCTGTTCATTTATTCCAATGCAACACAGTCAGGTTTTGGTGACACGTCCTGACAATGCTCAAGACAGCACTATATACTATTTGCACAGCCATTTGAAAACTACAGTAAAGTTACACATCACTGCATTGACTTAGGTATCCGAGTACAAGACACTGAATATGTATGCTTCACATTTTTACTGCATATGATCTTTACTATTTTAATTTATTCACAGCATTGTGCAAAAGAATAAACACACTCTTATTTACAACAAAATTAATCCTCCTTTGGGTAGAGCTGTGCACAACTGTAAACAATATTGCAGGACATATTGGAACTGAACCTACAATGTCCACAGGTCTGAAGATCATTCATGAAATTGTTCAATTTAGAAAACATTTTTAGGAAAAAAAAAAAAAAGGTTTAAATACTTTTACAAAATTAGTTTGACAGATTTTGACAACTAGTTCAACATTTTTGTATGTAATGACTCAGATAATGAAATGAGGACTATTAGTTTTATATGGAATGACTATTCAGCATTCACAAGTTTAGTTCAGTCTGACTGGCATGACATAAGCCAATGACAATGTTCTAAAACAGCAGAGAGTTGTGTGAAAGCAGTTGATGCATGTCCAAAAGCATTCGCAATTTGTTGGAAGGAATGAGAAACTGCTACTGTGATGTGCACAGATGACTAATTGTTTTGAGAAATGCATTACCTGTTGTGCAAATGTAAATTGTTGTGAGAAATGCACCAAAGCCACTGAGAAAAACTGTACTAGCTGTGTCTCATTTCAGAGGCTGCATCTTCCAAAGGATGCAGACTCAAAGGTGAGCCCTTTGAAGTCCACGCAGGCTGAATCAAGTTTTGAAATGAGACGATCTAGCCTACAGAGGATAGATCTTGTCATCTAGCAACCGTAACAGCTGCCATTTAATAAACTAATAAAAGTTGCAATTCCTTTTTTTTTCCAAAGTGATTGTAAGGCTGATTTTAAGCAATCTGAAGGCAAAACAAGTTTACAAAAGCAGGAAATATATTTTCTTTGATCCATCCATGTTTAAAATAATCTACAAAATCACCTTTTAGTAAGATAAAATCTACAAAATCACCTTTTAGTGAGATATAATCTACAAAATCACCTTTTAGTGAGATAAAATCTATAAAATCACCTTTTAGTAAGACATTTCATACACTTTTTGTTTATTAACATGTTAGCTCAGGCATGGGCAAACTTGATCCTCGAGGGCCGGTGTCCCTGCAGAGTTTTGCTCCAACACTAATCAAACACACCTGAACACCCTAATTAGTGTCTTTAAGGTCACTAGAAAGCTACAAGCAGGTGTGTTTGATTAGGGTTGGAGCAAAACTATGCAGGGACACCAGCCCTCCAGGATCGAGTTTGCTTATCCCTGTGTTAGATCCAAGTTAAAACCTAATTCATACATTTAAAACTGTAATCCGGACTTTTGTTTTAAAAACGTCCTGCCATTATCAGCGCGCAATGAATCTTGGGATGTTAGAGGTTGTGAAGGATCCACTGGTTGTGTCCTTCATTACCTGGGAAACAAAGGACGCATTTAGAGGCTATATTTGAAGGAGCCTTCGAATTTTATTTTTAATGATGACGGAGTGCCCTTCAAATGCATCCTTCATAGGATGCAGCCTCTGAAATGAGACACAGCTCATATATTTATTGATTTTCACATAAACAATTTACAGAATAATCTGAGTGTACACTGAAATGTTGTAAATAAATGTCTTTAATTTGAAATAGAAAAATACCTACCAAGAAAGAGAACGATGAGGATTATTATCATGGTGAGGAAGCCCTTGTTCCAGAACTGGGAAAGCCGATTCCAGATGCTCCACTTGAAAATCTTCTGCCATCTGCAAACATGGATGTTAGCTTACTAACAAATGCACAACAGGGAAAATACACTTTAAATTGCATCACAGCAACGACATCTCACCTTTGAGCGGAAATGAACGGCAGACAGAAGAAGATTAGAACAGCAATCTCTATATACAGGAAAGTTGCAACCGCCGTCCACTGCAGCGTCATGTTATTTCAGCTGAACGACAGGAGAAGATATATTTAGGTATATGAGCTAACATTTTAGGAGACATGCTTCTGAAAACCAGCTGTTTGATACCGGCAGAGCAGATTTACTGTATATACATAACTATTTTGAAAGCTTGATGGATTATGGCTTGAATGTAATTATCAGTGCTCTAAATGTACGGTAATTTTTCTTATTATTTTTTTGTAGAGTACTATAATTAGTGTATTATAAATTTCCTAGTACATGGTATAATATTTGTTATAATAATTATTTATTTATAGTCATCTCATACTGAACTGGTCAAAACAGTGAGAAATATGGTAAATGAAAACTTGTATTCAGTTGAAGACAAAATATTTCCTGTTCAATTGTAATATTATTTATTAATTTAATAGAAAATATTATTGTCTATTAAAATTATTTTCCTACTAGTCATTTTAATGTTAGAATATGAATAGTTTTATTAAATATGTGATTTTTAACAGAACACATACATTCACAGTATTTACTTTTATATTTTTCAATAAAATAATAATTTTTTAGTAATTAAATTTCATAATTAATATAAACTAGTTTTACTAACTATTTTACTAACTTATTGTATTTATGAGCACTAAAAAAACCTATCCATTAAAAAACTTAAAAAATTTATTATTATTATTATTATTAATGCTGCATCTGTTATTTTATGCACAGATAAACATTGAGGTAAAGTTGGATTTATATGGATTCATATTCACACTTTCAGACTTTCTCCTTAATAATATAATTTCAGAAAAGCAATATTTGCCCTTTCTAAATAGTGAAATCATATTAGCAGCTTATGACTATCAAAGCAGAGCATTGCTCACAGTGAAATAAATAGTGATAACGCTGTTTTGAAGTCATCTGATTTCAGACTGAATATTCAAAGTATAATGGTAAACAGTATAGGAAGCATGTCACAAATTGTCATTGAATGAATATGCAAATGTAAAACTTTAACATGCCTCAATCAGATAAACTCCTTCAAGATTATTCTAGAATGATTACATCATCCCAAATATAGCCATTAAGGCCATCTGGAGAAAAAAACTATATATATTTTTCAATGTACAGTTGAAGTCAGAATTATTAGCCCCCCTTTGATTTTATTTTTATTTTCTAAATATTGGCCAAATGATGTTTAACAGATTCATGTAATTTTCACAGTATGTCTGATAATATTTTTTTTCTTCTGGAGAAAGTCTTATTTGTTTAATTTCGGCTAGAATAAAAACAGTTTTTATAAATAAAAAATAAAAATAAACATTTTAAGGTCAATATTATTAGCCCCTTTAAGCAATTTTTTTTCGATAGTCTACAGAACAAACCATCGTTATTCAATAACTTGCCTAATTACCCTAACCTGCCTAGTTAAGCTAATTAACCTAGTTAAGCCTTTAAAAGTCAATTTAAGTTGTATAGAAGCGTCTTGAAAAGTTTGTTAAAGCACAATCCTTATCAAAGCTGTCATTAATCTCTTTGGAAATCTACTTATGGCATTATGCTGTGGTCAAAGGTCATTAATTTCACCTGTTATACACTTTGACTGTATTCAATACCAGGAAGAACGTAATGTTTATAAACCTTATCATTTTAACATGCACAAAGCAAACAAACGCATTTTAAGGTTTAAAACAAATACCAGTCGATGTTCAGAAGTGATATAATCAAGTCTAAGCAGTTATAAGCGTACAGCTGTTATGAATATTAATATCTATGATGAATATAACTTAGCATCTGCTCGAACAGGAAACGAACAAACGGCATGTCAAGACAAACCCGCGAATAAACCGAAGACACAACAACACAGACAGACAGAAAAGCGACACGTTTGCGTCTCACTTACATTTGAACAAAATCTCCAGCCGAATTTCAGACGAAGAACACAATTTTGGGAAAACTAGACTGAAGTCTGACAAACGCGCAACTGCCGTCCCGTCTCACTCCAGTGACGTCACTAACGCGCGCGCTCAGCATCACCATGCACGCGCTCCCGTGAAAAGCTTAATAATAGTAATAATTATATAATAATAAAAATTATAAAATATATACATATACCTTTTGCTTTCTCACATTAAAATGTTATGATTATATTTATTTTATTGTTAATTTTTAATAAAACGGACGAAAACAGACAAATAGTCAATAGTTTCAAGCAGAAGTCCTATAATATTTTGTATAATTTATTTAGTAAATAACTATATATGTATTTATTTTATATTTAAGTAACTACATGCTATTTTATTTGTTTTTGTTGTTGTGCTCTGCATCATCATGTGCACACTCTCGTGAAAAGCGAAATAATAATAATAATAAAAATAATAATAATTAATAATTATAAAATATATACATATATCTTTTGTTTTTTCCCAAGAGATCATTAAAAATGCTATGGTTATATTTGATTTAGCCTATTATTAATTTATATTACATAAAGGCACAAATGAATAGTTTTAAGCAGCAGCCCTATGATATTTTGTTGAATTTACATGTCTTTTCTGTAAATAATTATACGTATTTATTTTATACTTAAGTAATTACTATTTTATTTGTTATTTATATTGTTGTGTGTTTATATAATGACATACTCTTACGTAAATTGTGTTTAAAGCTTTTGCAAAATTGCACGTAAAAACACTTGAGTATACAGTATTTAAATGATTTTGCTGTGCTGAAATGTGCAAAACTGAGCCAGTTTGTTCAATTTACAGACCATATGTTTAGTATTTTTATTAAGTTTGAAATGTTATTTATAATACATTGTAATGTATGTTTGTTGTTATTATATATGTATATATTTTCCTGTATTCGCCTATTTTGCGTGTAATTCCTTGCCATAATAATTATAATGACTGAAATTACCGTGAAATGTTTTTGCTGTAATTCATAAATATCACCTCTGGAGGGCGAAACACTTCACAAAATCACCAGCTTGTTTTGGATTGACTTTTTTGACAAATAAATAACGCAGTTATGTTGTTTTTGCTCTGGTATTGTCTTATTTTGAATGGCTGTTCATGTTTTTCATAAGTGTGCTTGTCAATGAATCGTTTTTGTTTTTTATTTGAGCGTTTTTTGTTACAATCGAGAACTGATTCAACATTTACCCGTTAATCATTTGCAATTTAAGATAGTTTCATATGGTAAAGGTATAGAAGTTTACATATAAACTACACACACTTACATAGTTTAAACATTTCTGAGTTTTCAAAACCGTATTTTTTGTTCTAAAAGTGCAATTTTATACTTCAATAATAAATAAATAAGTAAATAAATAAATAAACAAATAAATAAAAATACTAGTGCAGTCGAATGATTATGCATTCACCGTTATTTTTGTTTAGCTGTGAAACATTAACACATTAAAAATAAAGATACTGTCATTGGGTCCTTTCCATAATAAGGTTGACAATAAACATTATTTGTTTACATTTTTGTTTCAATAAACATAAAACCTGTAAATACAGAGACCCAAAACAGTATCAACACAACAAATAAATTAATTTAGGCTCTGAAATGTTTCAAATTCAAGCGTTAAAGGCTTCTTCTATTACTGAAAATAATGAAAACATGTATTTATGTCCTGGCTGATTATTAATATGGTGGTTAAATACACTTTTTATTGCTATTATTTTCATTTTCCCCTGCAAAAGGACAGCGTCCCTAACCGGTAAGTCATGGGTTCGAACCCCACAAACGTACACCCGACATCTCCACTATCTCCTGACAGAGTTATGCCGTCACAGCTTGCGTCATCAAAGCTCCATCCAGATAGCCCACTAATGAAAATCTACATTGCAATAAACTTCATATTCAATATTCAAGCGTCAACAGAAAATAGAAGCAGAAAAACACCTAAAAATATCAACAAATAAAACATCTATGAATATAAGTACCAAAGAATCGGTAAATTCAGATCTGAAACTGTGTTAAATTCGTAAATGATTTGAAAACGAGTAACATAAACGCACAAATAGTCAACAGACTCATGCAGCAGCCCTAAATTTGTAAGTTTTACATGTATATTTTGTTGATTTATTCTATCACAAAACATTTAATTTAATTGTGGCATTTTTTCCCAAATTCTCATTATTTCAGTGTATTTTGGTCTCGATTGCGTTTGTGGGATTCGAACCCGTGATTCACTGATTAGGAAGACGCCTCCCCTTCAATATGCTTATTTAATTTATTGCACAAATTTATTAAATATCGAAGGGGAGGCGTCTTCCTAATCAGTGAATCACGGGTTCGAATCCCACAAACGCAATTGAGACCAAAATCTGCATTAAAATAAACTTTATATTCAATTGTCAATAGAAAATATGAGCAGAAAAAACATCTCAAAATCTCAACAACAACCAACTAATCTCTAAATAATAGTAGTAAACAATGAATTTGGGTCTAAAACGTAAGTGTTTATGTATAAATTAAATTATTTGAAAATGAGTAACATTAAAAAAAAAAACGTGCATGTCAATTAAATATATAATTTTAGATTCAAGTTAAGTTAAAATGAATTAAATATTTAATGCGTTTTTGACTGAAAACTTCTTCAAGTTTCAAGCTTCTTCAAACTAATTTCAAGAAATTGACAGTAAAGACAGAAGACATATAACACCAGAAGAGGGCAGTGCAACATAACATATGACCGAAAACGTGGAAGAAGATGTCAAGCGACTTTTTGCGAACATTTAAAATACCTCTAGCACGCGGATAACTTTAAAACTAGTAACTAAAACAAGCAAAGTGTCTATTTTAATGCGTTGCCCTTGAGCATTTTGAAATCGTTTATAGTGTATAGAAAACCAAACAAACAGAACCAAACCACGTGAAAACACGAGCTTCTCAGGTAAGTATTGCTAAAGCTAACAAAAAAGCACAAAGGGTTTTCTGATAGCTGTTAAAACTACATTATTTTTGCAAGTGTTTTCATTGTTAAAACTGAATATTTAGATTATTTCCCTTTACTAAAACGGCAGTATGGAGACATAGAAAGTGTATATGTCCTAATATTCAGAAGATTATGCAAGATTGTGTAAGAAAATCATAAGAATTGGCATGATTTTAAAGGAAATTGAGATATTTTTGCAATTACAGGCTTGCAATCTTTGGAAACCTTTTTAAACACAGTTGAAGATATAAGAATTGATATATGAATCCTTGAATTTACTAAATTTAAGTGATCGTAAACTATTAATTTGGGTTGAATTTAAACAAACCAACTAAGTTGAACATTACTACATTTAATTTGTTAATTTAATCATAAAAGAAAAGCAGAAGAGTGGGGGGTTTTAAAGGAAACTGAGATATTTCTGCAAGTAGAAACTTGCAAACTTTGGAAACTTTTTAAAA
Source organism: Danio aesculapii (assembly GCF_903798145.1). Lineage (NCBI taxonomy): Eukaryota > Metazoa > Chordata > Actinopteri > Cypriniformes > Danionidae > Danio > Danio aesculapii. The sequence goes on from NC_079438.1 coordinate 57,085,581, forward strand.
CCGAATTGGGGAAAGATATGAACTACATTCAACATGAAATCAGCTTTTTAAGGTGGTTCACGTGGGTTTTTTGGAGCACAGTTTGCTCATGAAGCCAACAGAAACCATTTTTCAGAGGTTATTTATATCAGAATACAAACATTCAGAAATATGTTTTACAATATAAACTGCTCTGAAGTGCTGTACAATGTACAAGACATTTACTTAAGGTATACAATGATAGTAAAGTCTAGACTTCTGATTATTGGTTAAAAATAACATCATGGTACAGGTAAAAGGAGGTATCCCAAATATCTGTGTGCCCAAATGGACAATATGGCACAACAGATTGGGAGGTATAACTTGGTGCTCAACCAAAAAAAAAAAAAAAAAAAAAAATTGCCTTAAACTATACAAAATCTTAAAAGCTTAAAACAAAATCAACTCAAAATTTAAAGAAAGCCGAAGCGATCCAGAGAAAGTTTGCAGCAGTTTTCTGAACTGCTTGCAATGAAGATGGAAGAAGAGCAATACTCCAATCAAGATGGAAGACCAATACCAATACTTCATTCAAGATAAAGTGCATGATGCACAACCTCCATATCCATAAATCTCCCAAAAAAACTTCTAAAAGCAGCGCTGCAACATAACAAAAAAAAAAAAACTAGAGTCAAAAAGGTTTTTGATTTGCTGAGTTTAAGCATTCTTCTAAATCACAAAAAACACAACTCAATAATTAATCTTGAATTAAATCTGTGTTTCAATGATGCTGTAATAAAAAAAATCCAGGGTAAACATATAAAGGGAAACCATCAAAGGTCCCAATATGGATCCCTGGGGCACTCCACACAAGACGGGTGCAAGATGTTCTCAACATACGAGGCAAAATGCTTTAATGCAATGCCTTGAAATTCTAATACTGATGAAAAAGAATGCAAAGGTCCAACCATACCAATACAAAAATGTCAGTTTTAACTCTCAATACAGCCAACTTGGTGATCTAAAACCAGATTGCAACTTATTTGAATCACTAAAAGATTCTAAAGAAAGTGGTAAAAATGTTCAATACTTTTACTTTTACAAGTTTCAGGCATGCACTTTAGGGGAAAAGCACTAGAAGTGATTGTACACATTGGTATGTAAATCTAAACATTTTACTGCTCTGCTTTGAATTCTCTGTGTAAATATAATGATGCTGCAATCTTTCTAATGTCATTTTAGTGAAAATGTAATGTGGACTTCTCAGTTTATTGTACATCCATGACATTTCATTCTTTCTGTATTATTTATAAATGGTTGATGTGAATGAATTATAGGACAAAAATAAGATTTGCATGTGTATTTATAGTAGTTTGTGATGCTAAATAAGATGGAAGCAATGTGTATTTATGCATGCATACATGAATGTATTTGTCTTATGTATGTACTAAAAGTTTATGTGTATTTTAAGTGCTATGTGTTCACTGTTTATGTTTTGTCTTTAGTTCAGAAAAGATTGAGAGTCTGTGAGATGTTTGATGTTTGCATTTCAGTGACTTTTTCTAGAGGATTCGGCCATAAAATATGTGTTCAACTGGAGGCCAAACGTTGGAAGATACGCTCGACTTTTACTCGCAAACCCCTTTTTTCCTCAAGTGCTTTTTATCGTTTTTCCTCGTTAAAAGGAACCATTTTTCTTCAAAGTTTCAGAGAATCAGTCAAGAACTTTTTTTCATTATCTAGTTGACAACATTTCATCATATTTGCATTCATTTACATTGGTGGATGATGTATATACTGTCATAATGTGAGATTATGTTGTGTTTAATGCATAAAGTGTGTAACATTTCACAGTTTGACTGCGTCTGATGCTTTATGATTGTAATGATTAAATGCATTTGTTTTCAGAGTTTACATCTGAATTGTTTGCATTGCTTTTTTCCTTGTATTGCATTGTCTGCATGATGACCAGCTTGTTCAGCTAATAAGCTTTGATTTTCTGTTGCATTTGATTGGATGATTATAAATGAGTCTTTCAGCATCTGCACCTGTTTTATTAATTGCTTTAACAAGTTAACAACGTCAAATTGCGCTCCATGTGCATGCTGGCTTTGTTGGTCAAATAAAACTTTTCACTTTCAATGAATTGTTTCTGTCGTGTTTAATTGTTACATGCACTACATTACACCGAATAAATGTGTTTATGAACACATGACATGAGCTGATTTAAATGATTAAATGCTCCATATGTTTTTAATATATATATATATATATATATATATATATATATATATATATATTCTTAATAAAAAAAAGCTTGACACAACCCACCAAATAATAATTTTTAAAAGAGGGAGAGAAAGAAAAGTGGTGGTTCAGTCGCTGCGCATTTCTACGTGGAGGATCTGGATTTAACTTCCTGACCAAAAATGACTTAATTCATTAGTGGGGAGATAAATAAAAACCCAAATAACAAGCTTGAAAGGTTCATCTTCGGTGGCTCAGCGGTCCGTGAGTTAGCCTTTCGTGTGGAAGATCTGGGTTTGAGGCTCTCTTAAAATTGATAGTTTGTCCATCGATAAAAGCAGAAAAGTCCACAAACCAATAACATAGAAACCAAATTCAATGGCTCAGTGGTCTGTACATTTGCCTTTTGTGCCGAAGGTCCAGGCTGAGAAAAATCTGAATTCTAGGCTCACCTTCATCTGTTTTCCTTTGTTTGTACAACAATCACAAAAACCCACACACCAAACTCAATGGTCCAGCAGTTTGTACATTTGCCTGTCGTACAGAAGATCAAAATTCGAGAAAGATCTGGGTTCTAGGCTCACCTTCGTCAGTTTTTATTGATTTGACCATGAATAAATCGCACAAAAACCCAAATACCAAAATTTGTCATCCTAAACTCAATGGCTCAGCGGTCTGGGTCTTTACCTTTTGTACAGGAGATCCAGGTTCGAGAAAGATCTTGGTTCTAGGCTCACATTCGTCAGTTTTCATTGATTTGACCACGAATAAAACCCAAATACCAAGATCTGACACTGCAGACTCAACGGCACAGTGGTCTAGGTGTTCACCTTTTGTACAGGAGATCCAGGTTCGAGAAAGATCTGGGTTCTAGGCTCACCTTCATCAGTTTTCAGTGATTTGACCACGAATAAAACGCATAAAAACCTAAATACCAAGATCTGACACCCCAGACTCAATGGCTCAGTGGTCTAGGTGTTCACCTTTTGTACAGGAGATCCAGGTTCGAGAAAGATCTGGGTTCTAGGCTCACCTTCGTCAGTTTTCAGTGATTTGACCACGAATAAAACGCATAAAAACCCAAATACCAAGAGCTGACATCCCAGACTCAACGGGTCAGCGGTCTGGGTGTTCGCCTTTTGTACAAGAGATCCAGGTTCGAGAAAGATCTGGGTTCTAGGCTCACCTTCGACAGTTTTTTATTGATTTGACCATGAATAAAACGCACAAAAACCCGAATACCAAGAACTGACATCCCAGACTCAATGGCTCAGCGGTCTGGGTGTTTGCCTTTTGTACAGAAGATCCAGGTTCGAGAAAGATCTGGGTTCTAGGCTCACCTTGATCTGTTTTTGTTTGTTTGACCTTCGATAAGTCAAACATACCCAAAGCGGAACATCAGTGTGGAGTCCATGTTGCTCAGTGGTCAGAACAGCCAGTTGTGATCTGGGAATTCTGGGTTCGATTCCCTCTATAGATGAAATTTAAGCAGTTTTCTGGCTTTACCTGCAAGAAAAAAGATAAAATAACCAAAAATCATTGATAAGTATAAGCTGAGCAGTGGCTCAGTGGTCTGTGCATGTCAGGGCATGATCGGGATGTTGCAGGTTTGAGGCCCCGCTTTAGCCGAATTTGAGTTCTTCAATTGGCTTTACCTGCCAGAGAAAAGATAAAATGACCCAAAAATCATTAATAAGTACAACCAGAGCTGTGGCTTGGTGGTCAGTGCACAGCACGCCATGATCCGGAAGTTGCAGGTTTGCGGCCCCTCTTTAGTCGAATTCGAGCAGTTCTTCTGGCTTTATCTGCAAGAAAAAAGATAAAATAACCCAAAATCATTAGTAAGTATGAGCAGAGCTGTGGCTTGTTGGTCAGTACACGTCAGCGCATGATCGGGTAGTTGCAGGCTTGAGGCCCTCTTTAGCCGAATTAGGGCAGTTCAATTGGCTTTACCTGCCAGAGAAAAGATAAAATGACCCAAAACCGTTAATAAGTACAACCAGAGCTGTGGCTTGGTGGTCAGTGCGCAGCAGGCCATGATCCGGAAGTTGCAGGTTTGAGGCCTCTCTTTAGCCGATTTAGAGCAGTTAAACTGGCTTTACCTGCAAGAGAAAAGATAAAATGACCCAAAATCATTAGTAAGTATGAGCAGAGCTGTGGCTTAGTGGGCAGTCCAAAGCAGGCCTTGATCGGGAAGTTGCAGGTTTGAGGCCCCTCTTTAGTCGAAATCGAGCGCTTCAACTGGCTTTACCTGCAAGAGAAAAGGTAAAATGACCCAAAACCATTACTAAGTATAAGCAGATCTGTGGCTTAGTGGTCAGTGCACGTCAGGGCATGATTGGGAAGTTGCAGGTTCGAGGCCCTCTTTAGCCGATTTAGAGCAGTTAAACTGGCTTTACCTGCAAGAGAAAAGATAAAATGACCCAAAATCATTAGTAAGTATGAGCAGAGCTGTGGCTTAGTGGGCAGTCCAAAGCAGGCCTTGATCGGGAAGTTGCAGGTTTGAGGCCCCTCTTTAGTCGAAATCGAGCGCTTCAACTGGCTTTACCTGCAAGAGAAAAGGTAAAATGACCCAAAACCATTACTAAGTATAAGCAGAGCTGTGGCTTAGTGGTCAGTGCACGTCAGGGCATGATTGGGAAGTTGCAGGTTCGAGGCCCTCTTTAGCCGAATAAGGGCGCTTCAACTGGCTTTACCTGCAAGAGAAAAGATAAAATGACCCAAAATCATTAGTAAGTATGAGCAGAGCTGTGGCTTAGTGGGCAGTCCAAAGCAGGCCTTGATCGGGAAGTTGCAGGTTTGAGGCCCCTCTTTAGTCGAAATCGAGCGCATCAACTGGCTTTACCTGCAAGAGAAAAGGTAAAATGACCCAAAATCATTAATAAGTATGAGCAGAGCTGTGGCCTGGTGGTCAGTGCACGTCAGGGCATGATTGGGAAGTTGCAGGTTCGAGGCCCTCTTTAGCCGAATAAGGGCGCTTCAACTGGCTTTACCTGCAAGAGAAAAGATAAAATGACCCAAAATCATCAATAAGTATAAGCAGAGCTGTGGCTTGGTGGTCAGTGCACAGCAGGCCATGATCATGAGGTTGCAGGTCTGGGGCCCCTCTTTGGTCGAATTTGAGTGCTTCAACTGGCTTTACCTGCAAGAAAAAAGATAAGATGACCCAAAGTTATTAATAAGTATGATCTCTCCAGTGGCTCAGTGGTCAGTGCACTGCAGGCCATGATTGGGAAGTTGCAGGTTTGAAGCCCTCTTTAGCCAATTCAAGCAGTTCTTCTGGCTTCACCTGCAAGAGAAAAGATAAAATGACCCAAAATCATTAATAAGTATGAGCAGAGCAGTGGCTTGGTGGTCAGTCCACAGCAGGCCATGATCCGGAAGTTGCAGGTTTGAGGCCCCTATTTAGTCGAAATTGAGCGCTTCAACTAGCTTTACCAGCAAGAGAAAAGATAAAATGACCCAAAATCATTAGTAAGTATGAGCAGAGCTGTGGCTTGTTGGTCAGTACACGTCAGCGCATGATCGGGTAGTTGCAGGCTTGAGGCCCTCTTTAGCCGAATTAGGGCAGTTCAATTGGCTTTACCTGCCAGAGAAAAGATAAAATGACCCAAAACCGTTAATAAGTACAACCAGAGCTGTGGCTTGGTGGTCAGTGCACAGCAGGCCATGATCCGGAAGTTGCAGGTTTGAGGCCTCTCTTTAGCCGATTTAGAGCAGTTAAACTGGCTTTACCTGCAAGAGAAAAGATAAAATGACCCAAAATCATTAGTAAGTATGAGCAGAGCTGTGGCTTAGTGGGCAGTCCAAAGCAGGCCTTGATCGGGAAGTTGCAGGTTTGAGGCCCCTCTTTAGTCGAAATCGAGCGCTTCAACTGGCTTTACCTGCAAGAGAAAAGGTAAAATGACCCAAAACCATTACTAAGTATAAGCAGAGCTGTGGCTTAGTGGTCAGTGCACGTCAGGGCATGATTGGGAAGTTGCAGGTTCGAGGCCCTCTTTAGCCGAATAAGGGCGCTTCAACTGGCTTTACCTGCAAGAGAAAAGATAAAATGACCCAAAATCATTAGTAAGTATGAGCAGAGCTGTGGCTTAGTGGGCAGTCCAAAGCAGGCCTTGATCGGGAAGTTGCAGGTTTGAGGCCCCTCTTTAGTCGAAATCGAGCGCTTCAACTGGCTTTACCTGCAAGAGAAAAGGTAAAATGACCCAAAATCATTAATAAGTATGAGCAGAGCTGTGGCCTGGTGGTCAGTGCACGTCAGGGCATGATTGGGAAGTTGCAGATTCGAGGCCCTCTTTAGCCGAATAAGAGCGCTTCAACTGGCTTTACCTGCAAGAAAAAAGATAAAATGACCCAAAATCATTAATAAGTATGAGCAGAGCTGTGGCTTGGTGGTCAGAGCACGTCAGGGCATGATTGGAAAGCTGCAGGTTCGAGGCCCCCCTTTAGCCAAATAAGAGTGCTTCAACTGGCTTTACCTGCAAGAGAAAAGATAAAATGACCCAAAATCATTAATAAGTATGAGCAGAGTGGTGGCTTGGTGGTCAGTGCACATCAGGGCATGAATGGGAAGTTGTAGGTTCGAGGCCCTCTTTAGCCGAATTCGAGCACTTCAACTGGCTTTACCTGCAAGAGAAAAGATAAAATGACCGGACAGTCTATAGTAAGTAAGAACGTGCCGGTAGCACAGTGGTAGTGCACCAGCTCCCTGATCGGGAGAGCGTGGGCTCAATCCCCACTCCGGCATGGAAAGCATGGTTGCGTGACGGTCAGGTCGCCGTGGGCTGTGACAGGCTGTGCCTCGGCAAGCGGATCAGAACGTGGCGACAGAGACATGAAGGCAGGACACGAAGGGGCGGAGTATGATTCCAGAACGCTCCCCCTGGGGACTTTCGTAACAATAATCAGCAGCGGTTATGCGGAAGGAGACAAAATTTTGGAAAATTACTTGTAAAATATTCCAGACTAAGTGCCCATGGGAGGGGCTTATTCAAATCAACCAATCAGAGGAGAGTATAAGTAAGAGAAGGAGGGGCTAAGTCAAAAGAGCCTATTATAAGGCACTAATTAACTATCTAAGCCAATCAACTAGAGAGGAGGAGGGACTAATTTTTCAAAATTTTTAAAAACTAGAACAGAAAGGGCAGGCTAAACCAGGCAGGGTGGGGAAAAACAAATCCCTGCTAAAAATTAGGGCAGGCTAAACCAGGCAGGGTGGGGGAAAAAAAAAAATCCCACTAAATATTAGGGCAGGCTAAACCAGGCAGGGTGGGGGAAAAAAATCCCGCTAAATATTAGGGCAGGCTAAACCAGGCAGGGTGGGGGGAAAAAAAAAAATCCCGCTAAATATTAGGGCAGGCTAAACCAGGCAGGGTGGGGGAAAAAAACCCCGCTAAACCCCCCCCAACCCCCCCCCCCCCACTAGCCAGCCCCTAAAAAAATAAAAAACCCCGCTAGCCAGCCCCTAAAACCCCCCCCCCTAGCCAGCCCCTAAAAAATAAAAAATAAAAAAAAACCCCGGTAGCCAGCCCCTAAAAAAAAAAAAAAAAAACCCCCCGCTAGCCAGCCCCTAAAAAAAAAAAAAAAAAAAAAAAATCCCTGCTAGCCAGACCCTAAAAAAAAAAAAATAATAATTTTATAAAATGGCCTAAAATAAATAAAACCTAGCCCAGCCTATTCAGCACCAATCTGTGGTTCAGCAGGATCCCATTCCACACTTCTCAGCCACTCGTAGCTTCAGGTCAGGACCTTCAGGATGCTTTGATTCGGATGTTAGCACTGCTGAAATAAGCTTTAACAGATTAGGTGGTTTGGTTTTAGATCAGCAATTGAGAAACACTAGTCATCTAATTTGATGACATTTAATCATAACTCATCCACAAACATTGTAAATGTTTGAAAAACAAAAATCACCCAATCAAAAATACACTTTTCAGAGAGAAGAGGAGTTCAGCTTCAAATCATCAAGAGCACAAAGATCACATTTAACCTTTTATTTTGCACAAACAAATACACGGCAGATTTTTAATACTACACATAGAACACCACTTCAACCACTCCAGGAGCCCTCCAACACTACATATTTTGCATGTCTTAATTGCACCTGATGTCATTCACCTCATTTACAGACTTGGATCTTGAGACATGCAAAATGTGAAGTGCTAGTAAAGGCTTTGTGAAGATGGTTGAAAAGCACAGATTAACCAAAGAATCAGTCGGAGCTGATACCATCAGATGAATACAAGAGCAACAGATTACACTTGCTCAAGTTTAAAGGACAAAGGTGAATCAAGGGCAACTTTTGAAGAACTCCACACCATTGTGTTGCTCTGCTTTCTCCCACAGCTCAGATCCAGAGACCTAATAAAAAAAAAAAAAAGAAACATCACTGTGGTTAAAGTCATTACTATAATACAAGTGAATGTGGCATTCAAACAACAATGCACTTTTAAAGAATCTCAACTACAACTGATCAATGACATTAAAGATCTTTGTACACTACATGTTAAACAAAAGTAGAAGTCATGCTAAACAAACAGCTGAGACTTAGAGGTTAAGCTTATGAGAGTTGACTAAAATAACTTACAATAAACACAGTCTCTCTAATGTTTAGTTATGACTGCATTTGAACTAGTAAGAGAGATTTAAAAGTACTGGTGATTGTTTGCAAGGTTTCTCATGGTGTTGTACTACTAAAAACTATGAGAACTTCCAACTCATTTACCCAGGAGGATAATGAGATAATCATTTAAATGCACTATAAAACTTATACCTTCTTTGTAGCAGTCTTGCACTCAAAATATAGTAATAATACATGGTACATCTTACCTCTCGTCCATACACGGAAGTCGCCTCCTCGCGTGTGGTATTTAAGCCCCTGCAGGTCAGCCGTTAATCAGATTGTCAGCCAATGGCATCGCAGCTTGCAAATTAGCCCCGCCCACTCAAGAAAGCATCGGAAATTTCCACTGTCGTGAGCGAGCGTGACGCGTTGTTGACGGAAACAATAGCATGATACCAATTGGTACACAACCATAAACATTAACCTGCATTTTCAATCATATAAGTGCTTTTTTTCGCTATTATTATACACTAAATATGCCTCAAATGAATGTTCATATATGCACATATGATTTAATGAGAATACAGCCTATTTGTTTAATGATTTAATGTTAAGTTTAATAAAAAATAACCTATAAAAATCTGTTAATTAAAAACGTTTATTAATATTCAAACAAATTTACTGATTTACATTTGCAACTGCAAGAAAGCTGTAATTTTTATGAGTTGCAATTATTTACTCATATCTCTGCCTTGTTTTTAATTAAGCAATTTTAATTTTAATAATATTAATGATTTAGGGTCATTTAAAACACACATCATTGCATGTTAAACATGAAATGTTTGCAGTACATAATCAAATCTGTTTACCATATTAACGTGCATAAGAAAATATAGTATAGTAATATAATTTGATGTAAAAATATAGTACTTTTTAAATCAAACGTTAAGGTAAAACTAGTTTCTTCTACAAGAAATGTCCTCAGCTAAAATTAAAACATAAACCACAAATCATTCAGAAATAATCCTTAAGTACAGTACATTTTTATGTAATTCAGACAAAAAAAAGTCAGAAATGCATAATATAAATGTGTATTTCTTGTAAAATATTAATAGTTTAATAATAATAATAATAATAATAATAATTAATAACTTCACATATTATTTAGTCAGAATTTCACTTTTGTATCTTGCACTTCCAACAGATAGAAATGTAAAATAATCATCTAGCATCGCATTAAACAAATCAATAGCCTTTAGTGGAACCAAAAAACTTTTAAAATGACCACCTGCTGATTTCATTTCATACATTTTAATGTAATAATGATATATTAATACTTATTAATGATATAAATGTAATCTATTTTCCCCTTGGATGTATGAATTTTACCATATTTACCATATTTAATCAGCATAGGATGAAAGAAAACAACATTTAAAACTACAATACCTTCTAAATGTTTAATTCTGATTCACTTCTGAATGAATTACAGCACATCCTCGCCTTAATACCAACAAAATACTTCAAAAACACATTAGGATGTTTGTCATTTGTGACTTTATTATATAAAACAGTACATTGATTAAAAGCATCTATACAGAACCGTATGTGTTGTGTAAGAAATCGATGACGGCAGACGTGCTAGATAAGTTATTAAACACCCTCCTCTCAGGCTGAGAAGTGATTCGCTCCAGCATGTGGATCAGGTGATGGTGGAAGCAGGTAAACGGAGTGCCGTGTTCAGCCGCGATGTCCACCCAATCCCACACACACTGCAGCGGCGTCTCCTCGAAGCCAGAAAACATAGCCGGATTGGACAGCAGACCCCGAGCGGCCATCACTCCTGCGGGAGCTCATAAACATCATACACAAATACACCACAACAGCACCTATAATCGATACTATGCAAAAGTCTTAGGATACTAGTATTTTCATCAAGAAAAGGTTTAAAGTTGGCTATTTCTATATTTTTATAAAGCATGGCAGTTTGAAATATCATTATTTGTGTCGTTAATTTTAATTGTACACTGAGATTATTGTCTGACTACAGCTAGTGCTCTACACTGACAGAGATCTGATCTGATCATCATCCAATCTGTCTGGAATGACATGAAAACCCGAGACAAACTAAATCCAGACCAACCTGTAAAGCTATTTTACTGTTCAAAGTTTGTGTAAAAATGCTGTAATATGAGGATGCTTTCAATAATAATGCATAAATACATTTTATTTATCAATTAACTGTTATTAACTAAATCAAATCAACATTTGATTTGACCACACTTTGCATTTAAAACACTTGCCCATAGCTTTTTAGGATTTAGTTTCTCTCAGTTTGTTCTGTTTCTTCATGTCATTCCAGATATGATCAAAGGATCTAGCATTTCTGATTTTATTACTCTTATTAATAAAACACAAATACCCCAAAATAATCCTTAGACACAGTACTTTTTAATGCAATTCTAAGAATAAAAAACACTATCAATCATAACTGCAATAGTCAATAAGTTATATTTAGCAATTCTGACATGCAACTGTAATTTACCTGTTTGTAATTTTTGTAATTTGCCAATTTCATTGGCAAGTTCATAAGTTCTAGCAATTCTGATCTCCTATATTTTGTCTGTAATTCAGTTTCAGTTAATCTATATTCTGCATTAAAATCAGAGTGAAAATGCACATCCGTTGCATCTAAATGCATCTGTCTGTTTCTGCATGCACTTAATAATAATAATAATAATAATAAATTAGATTTATAATGCAGTCAAACCCTTATTACAGTAGAAAAATCTTTAAGTAGAGTAAGCATAAAAAGTAGTGTCTACTGTAATTAAGGGTTATTTTGAGATATTTGTGCTTTATTTATTTATTTATTTATAATTTTTTAAACAGGAAAAGATTAAAAGGTAATCAGGCCTGACTCAGCATGAATGCTGTTTTTCAGCAGGTTCCTGCTCTGCAGAACAGAGACACATACAGACACATTTGCCATCTCCTCCATCAACACATGAGAACAGTACAAACAATCACCAAACATACAAAATAGAGGGAAGCAGGCTACTAACTCAGTGGCTACAGCGATAGTTGACCATCAGATGATGAGCATGGGATTTTTAAAATAAAATTATTAATGCTGCTGTTGTTTTTAGATGTTGTGAGATCTCATTTTTAGGCTTTTGTGAATACATAAAAGAAAGATCTCTGTCCATAAAAGTTTTTAAAAGCCGGTGATGGCAAACATCCATTTGTTGCAGATCTAGTGGAACGATCAGTCCTTCTGTGAAGTTTTGGTACCAAAGCACAAAGGGCTGGTGAGGTAGCACTATATAAAGTTTGATAGATAGTTTATAAAGTCAGCATTGACAGAACCTGCAAACTTGCAAATTAAATAATTAAAATTGCAGGATAAAAATGTCAGAATCACTAGATGGGACTATTTTCACTATTATTATACACAATAATCATGTTTTTAATAGTAATTATGAGTAATATTTGGCAATTCTGACTTTATAAAGCACAAATCCCCCAAAATAATCCTTAATTACAGTAAACACAGTACTTTTTTAATCTAATACTGAGTAACTGCAATAAAGTATCTAGAAAATCTGACACACATTTGAATTTATTTTAACAGTAGGTCCAAATCATCCCAAAATAATCCTTAAGTACAGTAAGTACAGTATTTGTTATGCAATTCTACATATAAAAATTTAATTCGCTAAATTACCAATATTTACATATTAATTTACATATTAATTACATTATTACATACTTATCATAACTGCAATAAAGTCATTTACTCCTATCTAGCAAGCTTGACATGCATTCATTTTAAACTTAATTTAATAGTCTAAATCCCCCCAAAATAATCCTTAAGTACAGTAAGCAAAGTACAATGTTTATATGCTTTTATAAATATAAATAAGCCATAACTGCAAAATAGTAATCATAACTGCAATAAATTCATTCCTATGTATCAGATTTGACATGCATTTGAATTTAATGTAATAATAAGTCCAAATCATCCCCAAATAATCCTTAAGTACAGTAAGTATAGGTCAGTATTTTTAATTCAATTCTAAATGTAAAAATAGTAATCATAACTGCAATAAAGTCAATTAGTCCCATCTAGCAAATCTGACATGCATTTGAATAGAATTTAAGTCCAAATCCCCCAAAAATAATCTTTAAATGCAGCCTTTTTCATGCAATTCTAAATATAAAAATGAATTTTGCTGAATTGCAAAAGATTAATCATAATTGCAATGAAGTAATTAATCCCCAAAATATTCCTCAAGTACAGCAATGAAGTTAAATCTAGTGTTTTAACATTCTGCACACAAATGAAATAATGAGAAGCAGAAGACCTGATACGCACCGTCCACTCCAGTGAGTTCACAGACAGCCTCTACATCCTGCATGCTCTTGATGTCTCCATTAGCGATGACTGGGATGGAAAGACTGTCTTTGATGGTTTTAATGGCGTCGTAGTGAACAGGCTGGTGTCTCTCGATGGCAGTGCGTCCATGAACGGTGATATAGGAAACTCCCGCGGCCTCCACCTTCTGACAGAGATCCACCGTCTGACGGACGTCTTTATGGATTCTGAAGATAAAAACAAAACAATAGGAGACATGGAGGCAAATTTAATCATTTAATGCTTTCCACAATACACAGTTACAGAGAAGCTTTAGAAAACCATAATGGTTCATTTGGAAAGAGATAAATAGGAAGAGATACATAAAAAGATACCTTTGGAAGAGATACAGAGTTATTCTTCCTTCTCATGAGCGTATTTTAATATCAAGATATGATATTACCTTATTTTAATGGATACAGCATAGTTGGGATTGTCTATTTGGTTTCTGACGTGTCGAACCATGTCTTTCACAAGCTCAGGTTTGTTGATCAGACATGCACCATAGCCTTCAGACATCGCCCACCTGCAAAAAGTCAAGTCATCTTAAATTCTATTTACAATGTGTGTCAAAACAGCTTTGCAGAAATGAAGAAAATACAATAAAACATCTCATACTCTCATCTCAGTTCAATACAGTTAATCTGCATTCATATGAGACTGATAAATGCACAACCGTTGCATCTAAATCCTTGTATAAGATAATGTATGTATATAATATGCATGAATGTATTATTATTATTATCATAAATGTGTAATTTACAATGCACTTTTCTTAAACTCAAAGCACTACAATGTATACAAACAAAATAAGATTAGAACCAAAGCCAAAATGACACACTTGCACAATAAATTATAACTATAACTATTATAAACTGTTACTAATCCATATCTGAATTGTATTTTCTGTGTAATTTATGTACTGTAAATGTTAGCATTACCTTTGTGGACAGCCACAGTTTAAATCCACCCCGTCTGAGAAAGGAGAAACCACACATGCGGCATCTGCCAGCGTCTGTGCATCCTTCGCAGCAAACTGGACAATTAATGGTCGGTCGTCTGAAGAGAAAACAAATGTTAAAATTGATTAAAGAATGGACCTCTAACAAAATTTAAGGGATTGGTCAAATGTTGTTTTATGTAAATAAAATGTTTGGAAATGTTCCTGTCTGACATGACCCTTTGTTAACATGTTTTAAGGGTTAAACAATGCATTTACATTAAAACATTAAATGACATTAACATAAATTAATTCATGTTTTTATACCATTATAAACATAAAAATATAAGCATATATATTATTAATTTGTACGTTTACAAACATATAAACAAAGTATTTATATACGTATGTTGGTTAATATGCATATACAAATACAAATAAACATAAATACATTATTTTTTATCATTTATGTATTAATTATAAACATTTTGTATGACATTATGGTGTGAACATGTATTTATGTTTATACCACCAAATCATCAACAGCACCAGAAGTGTTCTGCAATACATTATGAACACAGTAAGTACATTATATTTACTTTTTGAATGTAAATGTAATGTATATTTACATTGAATGTAATGTATATTTAACAAGTAGTTAATATAAAGTGGGTTAATATTAGTTAATATAAATCTTTTGTGCTGAATGACAATATTATTTCATCAATATTTTGACATTTCATGTTCCCACAAGTTAATGGAAACACAACATATATGAAAACACTTACATTTAATGCGAAATTCAATCTGAACTCACTCTTATTGGTGGTGAACTCACTGTCTCTAGCTTTTGCAGATCGCATGAAATCAGCTGCAATGATCATTGGAGTGAAACACACATCACAGTCATATTTCCTTACCAAAGACCTAAAAGCCAGCCTGAAATAAATAAAATAAAGTATTATATCATCTAATTGCCGATCAGAACTCCAGTATATGTCACAGAAATCAATCAAATCTCCTCTTTCTTACTTTGAATAGCGGACCATTGGTGCACACACTCTGACTGGCTTTCCCCTGTTGAACAAATCCAGAATATTCCCACTTTCCATCATATGGTGTTTATTATGGACTCCCGACGTTAAATCCGCTACTCACAATCCTAAAGTCACTGACAGGTCGGATTACTCAATGTTACCGTCCTTATTAAAATGTACTGCATTTCCATTATAAGCAGGACATGCGTTTTCTCTTTAAAATCGCTGTCTGTGTTGTAAATATTGGACGAAAACGCGCGTGTTTACACCCGGCTTCACATGCGTAGTAGTTTCTCACTTCCGCATTCAGTGGGCGTGTCTAACCTTTGACTGTTTATTTTTTTCGCAAGAAAACTAAATATATTTACTCCAAATAAAAGCACGATGAGTTTATATAACTATTGCAAATAAACGTTATAATAAAATATAACATCTTTGCGAAATTATAATACTAGTTGAGCGGTATAGCTAATTAATATTCATAACCATCGACCAATCGCCGTAGCTTTCCATTCATGTGGAGACGCTGGAATTACACGTCATCGATGAAGTGGCAGTGATGGAGGCTAATACGGAATCAACAGCGAATTCTCTGCTGGAAGATGGTAATATATTGATTTTAACACGCTCTGATCGATTTATTTTTTTGGTTTACATCTTTATATTCTACTGTGTTTAAGTATTGGCTGATTAATCATGTCGATCGACACTTATAGCTGCAGAAAGTAGCACATCAGTCAAGTCCAGCTAATGCGATCTGCTGCTATCTGTATTTAAACCCCCCATCTCTTCCTTTCCAGAGTGTTATTCTGATTTCCTCCAGGAGGATTTCGATGTGAAAACGTACACCGCTCAAGCCATTCATCATGCTGTGATTGCTGAGCAGCTGGCGAGGCTGGCAGAGGGCATCAGTCAGCTGGACAAAGAGCTGCACTGCCAGGTCAGAAGCATGCAGATCAGCTGTCTGGATCATAGACACATCAGGCAAATCCGTTCATGGATGTGTCTCTAAATAAACACAGGAACACTGTTGGTTAAGATGCATAAAAAAACAACAGTTAAAACACACACACACACACACAGCAAGGATAATTTCAGTCCTGTCTAGTATATACACGGTGCATGTATATACAGTGCTCAGCATAACTGGAGTACATCCCATTTTGAAAATGAATATTTTTCTCCATTTCTCAGTGAATATAGGGTAATGTATTTGGTGCATTTAAACAAAACACATTTATTAAACAGATATATTTATTAAAATTATATTTTAGTCACCAAACATGTAGAAATTTAAAGATAATACAATTAAATTCAAGCAAAATATTGCAAAAAAAAATTATAACCTAAAAAATTTCAGCTAAATTTTCTCTTTGCTTCTCTTACTTTTTTAGATAAACTCCAGATTTGGCTGAATATAATATTGTATAGCTTACTATTAAAAGTATGAATTTTAAAGAGAGATTTGCGAGGGGTGTACTTGTATGCTGAGCACTGTATTTTCAGTCATGTGTGTGTGTGTATGTATATATATATGTGTATATATATATATATATATATATATATATATATATATATATATATATATATATATATATATATATATATATACATATACATATACATACATACATACAATGCTCAGCATGAAAGAGTGCATCCCCTTTTGAATATGAATATTTTAAAATGATAATCAGCGAATATCCAATTTTCTTTGGAGAATTGAAACCATACTGTTTAATTAAACAATATCCTTTAAATATATGTTTATTTAAAATACGAGTTTGGTCATCAAATATCTTTATGAATACAAATATAATACTTTTAAATTCAAACAGATTATTAAAAAAATACATACTTCAATATTTAAACTTTTTTTTATTTTTTTCTCCTGTTTATTACAATAATCTAATGTATATGCACAAATAGATTATTGTATTATTGCAAATGCAATTCAAAGCAGAGCGCTGTACTCATTTATCCTCAGCACTGAA
Source organism: Danio aesculapii (assembly GCF_903798145.1). NCBI lineage: Eukaryota > Metazoa > Chordata > Actinopteri > Cypriniformes > Danionidae > Danio > Danio aesculapii. The sequence continues at coordinate 57,102,736 of NC_079438.1, forward strand.
TACTATAATCAACATGTAGAAACACATTTTGTCAAGAGTGGGTATTGTCAGTGGTGTAGTCCTTGCTGTACGCACGTATACTCAGTATGCTTACTTTTTTCCATGAGCTGTTTGGGTATTACCACTTCTGAGGATCAATAATTGCGTATACTCACTTATTTTTCTGATTAAACTTCCCTAATTTTAGTGTATTTTTAAAATTCTTACTTAAAAAATGTATTTGTGGGTAAATGTATATACATTTTTCTTTGTTTACCCCAAAATGATCTGTTCCTGATCCGCCCTAAAATGAAAATCCTAAAATCGCCCCTGTACAACAGTATTTCACACTTGTCTTAATCGTGCCCACTGCTACAGGGAACGACACTATATATAACACTAAAACGATGAGCCAAAGACTACTCATAAATCGCGTAACAATATGCAATTTAAAAGGGTAACTACTTGTATATAATGGTGACAACAGAAGACAGACTCCTAATAGTTTGGTTTAAAACAAGCATGCACGAATGTGACAATCAAAAATAATGGATGACTGATGTTTAAAGGAACCTATTACATGTAAAGTAATAAGCCAGTAAAGAAAGTAAGTAAAAAAAAGCTGTCTTTTTATGTATGCACAGGCCCTATTGAGTTAACTTAAATAAAAGTTAACTAAATTGTTGTAACTATCTTGATGGATTCTTTTTTTCAATATTAAAATGATTATATAAGCCACATACAGTAAACATACAGCCAATTGCCAAGGCTAGCTTATATATATATATATATATATATATATATATATATATATATATATATATATATATATATATATATATATATATATATATATATATATAGCTTATGAATCAAAGAAACATTGACTTTCGTCGTTTCTTTGCCTACTTTCATTTCAAATTTGGGTCGGCTGTAATAGTACACCACCCTTTTTTTAGGACTACACCACTGGGTATTGTTGAATAGTTTTAGGACAATTTTTATGAAAGGTGATGATCCACTTTAAATATTGACTCCTGTATAGTTATTATTTTGCTTGCTTCCTTGTTCTGTGTTTATCAGTGTTTTGCTTTTGAACACAGGTAGTAGCCAGACATGAGGATCTACTGGCTCAGGCCACAGGGATCGAGTCTCTAGAAGGTAATGTTTTATTTCCTCATTCATATTTCTATATTAATATATTTAACATCATTATTCTTATACCTTGAAACTAAACCCTAAACCTTAATGTTTTTAATAGTTTGGATTAGTTATTATTTCATTTTTTTGTTTTCATTTTTAATTTTACCTCAAAGTTTTAAAAATAAAGTGTTTATTTTATTATCATAATTACATACATTATTATGATGCTGTATGCATTTATTAATACAAAAGTAATTTTATTGTCAGATTATTTTAAAAAATGGTTGGTCTTTTCATACAATAAAAAAAACAGTAGTTAATGTTATATAATTTGTTGCAAAGTCATTAGTTACAAACACAAAAAATAATAACTTATTACTTATTACTTATTAATACTTATTACTACAGTATATAACCAGAACATACTACATAGACCAGTCCCTCCAGGATTACGGTGGTCCTTGTGATCAACAACACAAGATTTTCAACAAATAATGTCATATATATTAGTGATATTAAACATACATGCAGTTTGGCTGCAGTCCACCAGAGGGAACTATCGTAACATTTTAAATTCAGAAGTGTGAACTGTATATTTACTCTCTCTGAGAATCATGATCATCTTTGTATTACAGGTGTATTACAAATGATGCAGACCAGAATCTCAGCTCTCCAGAGCGCTGTGGACAGGTGAATGACTCTAGTATAAGCATTAATATTATCCATTGTTGCATGATTAATAATAACATTATGCATCTGCAGTTTATGCACTGAAAAAGTAAAACTACTGTGTCTTTCATTCAAAGCATATTTTTATATTAGATACAGAAAAAAAATTATGCCTTAATTTTTTATTCAATTTTCCTTAAAGCAATAAACAAACCTCTTAGGACAAACAGTTTTTTCTCAAAGGCGTATTTTTACTTTAAAGCATATATTAGTTATTATTATAGTTTAGTCCATAGTGCAACTTTAATTGTTATTTGATTTTAAGTTGAACCAAAGTAATCAATTTAATTTATGGTCAACAATGGCAATATTAAGCTTTTAAATGAATGTATTTTTGTCCTTGGGCAGAATTCTGATAAATATTACATTATATTTCAGTTTTATCCAAGTCAAAATTATGATTTGAGGAAATTTATACATTTAGCTGTAACAAATTACAATATACTTTTAAGTTGACCCAAACCCAAAACTATACTTTGTTGTAAGGGTAAAAAAAAGATAGTTCTTCCATAATAAAAGTCTAGGCTATACCAAAGAAAAATATTAGTGTCTATCTAGTAGACAATATTTTTACTTTGAGTGACACATTAAATATTTTTGATTTAGATTCCAAATTTTTACAAATATTTTATTATAGTAAAAATATAATTTATTTTAAAAATGTAATAAATGTATTAATATTTAAAAAAATTAAGTTGGTTCAAAGTGTCATTTTCATACATTCAACCGAATTTAATTTCTCTTTCCTTTCTCAGGATACGGACCAAAATTGTTGACCCTTACAATAAGATAGTGGCACGGACAGCTCAGCTCGCCCGCTTACAGGTGTTTGTGTTTTATTATTCTTGCATTTGCTTCTGTCTTCTCATATCTCTCTTATCCCGAGGGACTGGCTTTCTGCTGAAATATTATTATTTCTTCATTGTCCTGCTTTACAAACACTGTGCTTTTGCTCAGAGGCTTGATTTCCATGTTTATTGATTCAGTGTCTGAGATGCAGCCCTGCCTTCAGTCAAGACAGATTCTGAAATACAGCCAAGCTGAACAAAAAAAGATGCACAAAATCATTCTGGGAGAATAACTGTTTTTATATATATATATATATATTGGGCGGCACGGTGGCTCAGTGGTTAGCACTGTCACCTTATAGCAAGAAGGTCACTGGTTCAAGTCTCGGCGGGGCCAGTTGTCATTTCTGTGTGGAGTTTGCATGTTCTCCCCATATTGGTGTGGTTTCCTCCAGGTGCTCCTGTTTCCCCCACAGTCCAAACACATGCGCTATAGGGGAATTGAATAAATTGACTATAATGTACGAGTGTGTGAAAATAAGGTTGTATGGGTGTTTCCCAGTACTGGTTGCAGCTGGAAGTGCATCCGCTGCGTAAAACATATTCTGGATAAGTTGGCTATTCAGTTGTTTTTTTTAAGCTTGCATATCTGAACGTGATGCACTAAACAAACAAAATAAACCAGTAAGAATGACTAATGATGAAGGAGGTGGAGCCTGAGAGCCACACCTACTTATGCAAATGAATCAATAAGAGTGAAGAGTTTTTCTAGGGAAGTTTCTTTATTTTAAACTTTATCACACCAGATATTTAATTTTACATGACATATATAGCGGTTATGGGAGGTTTTTGCATGACTATCATTCTATTGACTTAGTACCTTTATTAATCAGGGGTGGCCACAGTGGAATGAGCCCCAACTTATCCACCATAAGCTTTAAACATCGGATGCCTTTCCAGCTGCAACCCAACACTGGGAAACACCCATACACTAACATTCACACACATACACTATGGCCAATTTCATTTATTCAATTCACCTATAACGCATGTGTTTGGGTTGTGGGAAAAATCGGAGCACTCAGAAGAAATCCACGTCAACACGGGGAGAACATGCAAACTCCTCACTGAAATGCCAACATCTGGTACTCGAACCAGCGACCTTCTTGCAGTGAGGCCACAGTGCTACCCACTGAGCCACCGTGCCGCACATGAATATCATTATTTCTTTGATTTTTGTGAAATTTTACTATTTTTTAACAATGAAATGAAACGACGTTACACCGAAGCCTGATGAAAGTGCTTATATAATGGACTCCCTGTGAAGCCACGTCAGTGTGGGTTTATTGTTCTCACTCAATATCTTTCCACTATAAATACAATATGGATCTAGCTCTTTTGGCAACTTGCCTTACTGACTGTAGTATTTTATTATTGTATTTCACAGATAGGGTGGGACTTGGTTCATGTTGTCTTTTTCTGTCTTGGTCTGTCCTGTCCTTGCCTTTAGCCACAATTTATTTTTATTCCTCGTAAGAATAAGAGCAGACCTGACGACGGGGACACAGCTGACGTTTGTTCCTGTTTTCCTTTTTGTAATTTTTCTGTCACAATATCTGACGCTCTGTCACCCCGGGACAAAGCTATCAGTTCCAGACACACACAAAATCAGATGCACGTACCTTTGGGACAGTTCGGCTGCACCTATTCACTGAAAAACGCCAAAAAGGCTGACCTCTCAGAGTCCTTGGTCCTGCTGCTGTTTGTCTGCCCACAGGCGTGATCTCATACTACACTGAACACGTGGCTTAGTTGTGTGTGTTTTACCACAGATACACTATCTTGTAAGAGTTGCTTAATTCTTCTTTTAAATAATGGATGCTTTTTTCACATTTCTGGCTTTCTCAGTAGCAGAAGTCGTCATATTTGGGTAAACTTAGAGCAAAGTGAATGAGAGAGTACAACAAATAATCTTTTTACAATCCTATTTGCTGAAATAATGAAAGAAAAACTCCACGATGGTGTTATCAAGACCTTCAGAAATAGTGTGAGACTGATAACAGCAGCCAGAAGAGAGAATAATGCCAGATTTACTGTCCTGCACCCATAGACTGTGCATTAGAAACACCTCACATAAGCGGTAATTTGTTTTCATGCAAAGATGATATAATACATACAGAAATGCATATTATTGTTCACAAGTTTTAAAATATCTAATATTAAAAACCTTCAAGGATTTAAGATGCTGATGACCGTTAAATACGTCATAACGGTCTTGTAAAAAGGGTCCGTATCTGCTCGCTTTTAGGGTGTGAACTGAATGTTTATTCATGCCTGTTTATAATATTTGTTATAGGATACATTTTTAAACACATTTTTAAGCCTAATAGTTTTAATAACTAATTTATTTTGTCTTGATGACAGTACATCATTTTTCACTAGTTATTTTTCCAAGATACTAGTATTCTGCTTAACCTCTTAAGGCCCAAGGTGTTTTTTTACATGCAATTTTATTTCTCTTTAATAAATATAATAAAATGAGGCGATGCAGTGACAAGCGGTGGCGCAGTAGGTAGTGCTGTCGCCTCACAGCAATAAGGTCGCTGGTTCAAGCCTCGGCTGGGTCAGTTGGCGTTTCTGTGTGGAGTTTGCATGTTCTCCCTGCGTTTGCGTGGGTTTCCTTCAGGTGCTCCGGTTTCCCCCACAGTCCAAAGACATGCGGTACTGGTGAATTGGGTAGGCTAAATTGTCCGTAGTGTATGTGTGTGTGAATAAGTGTGTATGTGTTTCCCAGTGATGGGTTGCAGCTGGAAGGGCATCCGCTGCATAAAACAAATGCTGGATAAGTTGGGGGTTCATTCCACTGTGGCGACCCCAGATTAATAAAGGGACTAAGCCGAAAAGAAAATGAATTAAATATAATAAAATATTAAGTATACAATATTAAGTAAGAATAAAAATCTAAGTATCATCTTTTGATATGATGTACTTTTAGAGAAAAATGATGTCCATATGAGTGGTCCAAATTTACATAAAACACTTTTTCCTGAATTTTTTTAATGCATAAATAACATCAATTTTTTTTAACTTGCTTTGACTATCAGAGAGTAAAAATAATTGTATTTTTCCCATTTTGGACAGTTAAAAATAGTGTTAGGGACATTTCATATGCTGCAAAACAGTTGCAGGATGACACTTATATAAAATCTAAAACATTCAAAGTATTTTAAATAACCACTTCAGAGCTAAAATGTGCTGTCCACATATGTGGACACTCAAGCCCTAGGTTAAAGTGACATTTAAAGTCTTAAAAGTAGGTTAATTAGGAAAGGTATCAGATAATAATGTTTTCTTTTTGGTAGCCAATTTGAAAAAGAAGGGCTAATAATATTTTCCTTAATATTTTCCCGTGCGTTTTTTTAATTAAATTAATTCAACTGCATTTTTTATACTTAAAAAAAATAATATAAGAATATATATTAACCTTCAAAATATATATATATCTTCAAATCCAAAAAATCAGTTGATTAAAAACTCATGAATTTACATCTGAAATCATTAACCACTGCCGCTGTCCTTCAAACCTCTACATCAGGGGCGTCAAACTCAGTTCCTTGACAGCCGGAGCTCTTCAGAGGTTAGTTCCAGCCTTGTTTCAACACACCCGTCTGTAGGTATCAAACAAGCCTAAAGCACTCAATTAGTTTGATCAGGTGTAATGCCTTTAATTAGTGTTGAAACTAATCCGTGCAGAGCTATGGTTCTTCAGGAACTGAGTTTGACACCTGTGCTCTACATTGTATCCATTTATCTGCGAAAGATAAATCACTGGCTAATCACTTTGTATAATTACTGGCTTTTATATATTATTTAATAATTATTGGTCAGAATAAGCCTATTTTTAGCATAAATATTTCTGTTATACAGGATGATGTAACTATTTATTCCATCTTATAAAAATAGGTCATTATTTTTAATGCAAAAGTTATTATACTGTAACTTCTGAAAATGTATTAGATTTAGTAAAATTTGGATGAAATATACACCAATATCCTTCTCATCTTTGACTATTTAATATAATGATTTTACATGAACACTATTATGGTCAGAGATTTTAGTCACTAATACCAAGTTTTATTGTGGGCACAGTCTATGTAAACTATGGTTACCACCACAGTGCATAGAGTATTTCTCTTTATCATAATGTGGTGTCTATTATCATCACCTTATTGTTAATACTTCTTTATTGACCAGTAGAAACCAGCATCAGAATAAGCCTATTTTATTTGAACATAAACATTTCTGTTACACAGATTGATGTAACATTATTTATTCCATTTTATTTAAAAAAAGTCATTTTATTAATACAAAAAGTTATTATACGGTCACTTGTGAAAATTTATTTAATTTCTTTTAATTTTGAATTTAGGACACCACAATATTTCTCATGTTTGACCATTATATTATCATAGTTTTTGGTCGCTAATACCACGTTTTATTGTGTGCACAGTCTATGTAAACTATAATGCATGTTAGATGGAGTATTTAACTTTATTATAATGTGGTCTCTATTATCTTTACCCTAACATTTCCTTATGGACCTGTAGTAACCAGCACAAGTCATTACGTTATTTGATGAACACAGGAATGAAGTCTAATATTTATTCTGTCTGACAGGTGGCGTGTGACCTGTTGAGAAGGATTATTCGCATCCTATACCTGAGCAAAAGACTGCAGGGACAGCTGCAAGGGGGCAGCAGAGAAATCACTAAAGCTGCCCAGAGCCTCAATGAACTGGGTGAGTGACCCATCACGATGTGCATCTACACAACCCTTATGTCCTCCAAAACATTCGCTCATAATGGAGTGGTCTACACGAGTACCTCTGTTGTATTTATTGCAACATTAGTACTCTATGCTTGACAGTAGACCTACTTGTACTGTTTGTTCTTGGCTATGTTGTCCTCTCCTGCTGCCATGGTTTTAGTGGGGTTATTTTTCACGTTATCTTCTTGTTTCTTACAAGTATTCAGCTTAAAGTGTCATTTAAAAGCTTCACTAGATTAATTAGGTAAGTCTTTGTATAATAATCTGTGAGGGGTGTCCAAACTCGGTCCTGGAGTACCGGTGTCCTGGAGAGTTTAGCTCCAACCATAATCAAACACACCTGAACCAGCTAATCAAGCTCTTACTAGATATACTTGTAACCTCCTGGCAGGTGTGTTAAAGCAAATTGAAGCTAAACTCAGCAGGACACCGGTCCTCCAGACACCCCTGACATAAGCTATAGGTGAATTGGGTGAACTAAACTGGCCGTAGTGTGTGTGTGAATGAGAGTGTATGGGTATTTCCCAATACTCAGTTGGAAGGGCATACGCTGCATAAAATATATGCCGGAATAGTTCATTTCGATGTGGCGACCCCCGATAAATAAGAAACTAAGCCGAAGGAAAATAAATGAATGAGTTGAGTTTATATTAAGTATAGATTTTTCAGTAGGAATTGTGGTTTCCTCATTCATGCCTTGGTAGTTGAAGTATTCTGCAATATTTTATTCAGTTTTGTTCGGATCTCGTAAATGGCATCAGTAAACTTCTACTGTTTTTAGGTCAGTCCTGTTCTTGTGGCCTAAATGTTTTGCTGAGTGTGCAAACGCAGGTGTGAGGACTGTCTGGAACTGTTTCTGGGATTGTCTGACCCACTTTGGAGATATTTTAGGTTACACTTCATCAAAACCGTCTTGATTATCAGCTGACCTGAATAACATTTACAGGTCACTTTAGTGCCAGTAGTGACCGGAGTGCATTATAATAATCTCACGAAGCTTAAAGTCAACATGAAATGAAAATTGACCTCATTTACTTTCTTAATGTCGTCTTGTCACCCCTCAACCTCTGTTCTGTCACATAGATCCAATAATGATCCAATCAGTTCCTCTTGCTTTCCATTTTGAATCCTGTTTCCATTTTTTTTCCATGTGGCATTTCTAGTAAAACAGGATTTTCATTCTCTGAATACAGTTGAAACACTGTTTCATGTTGACTTTAAGATTGTTCAGCTGATTGTCTCTGTAATTTCAGAGCGCTCTCATGGTGTTATCTGGAATTCATGTAATTGTGGACATTATCTGAAATGTAAAACTTGTTTAAGGTCCTGCGTTTAATGGCTGTAATATATTCATAATAACTCCTACGCTATTGAACTTTTGTTTGTACATTTGCCTAGATGTCATATGGACAGATAAATGGCACGATGCAAATTCAGTGTGTTCTTATTGCAAGTTTTATATGGTACAGTAAACACGTCTTCATTATTGAGTCCCAGAACCTGTGGCAACGATTCCAGGGAAGATCAGCGGGTACTTTTTCCTGAATTATATTTGCATTTTTGTTTTCAAGTAAAGCTAAATCAATGCAGAGAAACAGTAGTTTCCCATTGTGCATTCAGTACGCATGCAAATTTTTTGCATTCACCATAATTTCATGCTGTGGACAGAAACACAAAGTATTTCCATCTCTTTTTTTCTCTCTTACACACATAAGTGTTTCCAAAACAGTGAACAGCTCACCTAGACTGCATTTTAAGTCATGGTACGTTCACTTCTGATGTGAGAGTATCCAAATTTAGAGTAATATCTGCATGAATTTTCACAGAAATCACAGAATGCACTGTGAGAAGCTCTGTGAAGAAATTAGCTACCATTTTATGAACAAATGTATTTCAGCTCTTTTGTGTGCATTACATGAGGTGCTTTATTTGCCAGTTAAGAGATCTCAGCCAATGTTGGCAGTGTAGCTTCTGGAAGAATGGTAGCCTTATATTGTATGTGACACAATATGTTTCAGTAATATGTTTTCTCTATTCATTGAATTATTTATCATGTCAGAGTGTGGGTCATATTTGGATTCGTCTCACCCAGCTAATGGATTACAGAGACATCTTTGCATTAGCATCACCATCCAAGATGAGACAATTAGACTGCCCTAACAGTACCTGTCCTTTTTGTTCACCGGGATGCTCGGCTTTTATGCCATCCCTCCTCCCCCTCAAGGTATAACATGAACAGCCAGAGTCTGATTTTATATCATTATCTGTATGTGCAGCTCTCTGGCATCCAGCATAAAAAGCCGTCTAACAAATCTCCCATTAGGCAGCTTGTTTAAAAACATACTGTCTTACACGATAGAAAAGCTTTTTGCCTGTTGCTTTTGACAATGTTTTATGGTACATGTTAGATCACAGTCTCTTTTTTTCCCCTCAAATACAGCAGGATGCAGCCCTGAAACCGCAGAAGCAATTAAACTGCTTGCTTTTTTTGAAGTCTGTCGCTGTCTGATGTCTTTTAAATGCTGTTACAAGATACCCAATGAGATGCAGTTGGACACTGATTGGGTCGAGCTTGAGAGTTCGTAAAACTGCTGATAGCATCATGTCATTGGATTGTAAACAAGACGATCAGTAAATTATAATGGAGCCTTAAAGGTTTAATTGACAAAACGCTTTCCTGTTTACCACTGTCGGAGATGTTAGCCTTTGACATCAGTGTGTTTCAGAGAAGGGATGGACAGAATAAACGGTACCATGCACAAATAGATATACAGTTGAAGACGAAATGATCAACCCTTATGCGAAATTTTAATTATTTTAAAAATACTTCCAGGGCGGCATGGTGGCTCAGTGGTTAGCACTGTCGCCTCACAGCAAGAAGGTCGCTTGTTTAAATCCCGGGTGGGCCAGTTGGCATATCGTGTGGAGTTTGCATGATCTCCCAGTGTTGGCGTGGGTTTCCTCCAGGTGCTCCGGTTTCCCCCACAGTCGAAACTCATGCGCTATAGGTGAATTGATTAACTAAATTGGCCATTGTGTATGAGTGTGTATGGGTGTTTCCCAGTATTGGGTTGCTGCTGGAAGCGCATCCGCTGCATAAAACATATGCTGGAATCGTTGGCTGTTCATGCCACTGTGGCAACCTCTAAAATAGAGACTAAGCTGAAGAAAAATGAATAGAAAACGGGGGTATGTGTTAAGGGTAATCAATTTCTTTGCCAAACTGTCTATTATAGTGCAATATTCAAACACTCATTTTTTTCCTCATATTATTTCATCATTGCTGCCCAATGGATATTTCTTTGCTTCATCTCATTGTGCACTCAAAAGCCTGATTTACGGCTGTCCTAACACAATAATGGCAGCACACCATTTTACTAACAAGATTTATGGATCTATTGTCTGCTTTGTATAGTACGGATGGCTACCAGATGGATTGATGAACAGTTGAAGGAGAACTCTAAATGGCTTAAGGGGAGATCGACTAGGGCAATGAAAGGAGGTGAAGGTGTTTTTATTGGCGGAGGACACGTATGTGACCGCTGTCAGCAGTAATGGCATGATTGAAGTGGGATCAATGGGCAAACTGAAGGAATGATGCTGTCATTGAAGAGAGGAAATCAAAGGCAGATAAAAACCGATGGGAAGTAAGATAAACCACATGCTGTTTTATATTAGTATGTGAGGAAATGTACCCGCATGAGCCATGGTGATACCTTATATTGAAGTGGATTGCTATTTTGGACCAAAGTAATATTACAGCTTAAACACTTGGACATTTGCTGATTATTTTTAAATGATTATTTATTTTAAACTATTGTCAAATGAAGGATCATCAAGTTCTATCTTTGTGAGGTGGTTTCACTAGAGAGTGCTCTTAAATGGTTGCAATGTCCACCTTATTATAAGCTATGCTTGTCCAGTTTATGGCGTTCATGAAGTAGGTAGGTGCAGGTCGCAGTATTTTGATATGTGGCTTGTTTATTTCTAAGATAAAGAATTTGGGTTTAATTATACGAGAGACTTTTTATGTGTGTTTTTTGATGATCTGGGTCCATACATAGCCTAACTCCTTTTTCTTGCACCACATTAAAAACAAAATCGCATTCAAAGTATGTTGCATATTTAAATATCACATTTTATTTCAGTATGATGGCATGTTTTCAAGTGAAACATAGAGTTAAGGAGTTATTATCTTTTGCTTGCAGAAAACTAATGGTTTGAGGGGTGTGGCTAAGCATATTTCGTTAAAAAAAACATGACCAGAGAAGGTTCATTTCATTGCAGATCTCCTATTTTAAACTCCCAGAATATCTTAAGAGTTGGTCTATTTATAAAGCCATTTGCTTTCAGAATAGTGGGCAGATTTACACCCAATATGGGGTGCTTTACACAGGGGATTTGATGGTGTTTGTTTTGTACATCACCTGAACTGCACCTGTCAGTCAAATGAAGATGAAATGTGGCATTCATGAAGTAGACAGGTGCAGGTTGCAGTATTTTGGTATGTGGCTTATTTATTTCTAAGATAAAAAAAAATTTGGGTTCAATGATACGATAGACTCTTATGCGAGTTATTTTTAAGTATGATCTGACAAAACGAATGAGTCCATACATAGCCTAATTCTTATTTCTTGCACCACATGTAGCTACATTAAAAACAGAATCACATCCAAAGTATGTTGCATATTTAAATATTTTTTTTTAAGTATGATGGCATATTATCAAGTGAAACATAGGGTTGAGCAGTTGTTATCTTTAGCTTGCAGCAAACTAATGGTTGGAGGGGTGTGGCTTAGCATATTTCGTCAAACTAATTTCATTGCAGATCTCGTATTTAAACTCACAGAATATCTTAAGAGTTGGTCTATTTATAAAGCTATTTGCTTTCAGAAAAGTGGGCAGATTTACACCCAATATGGGATGCTTTTCACAGGGGATTTGATGGTGTTTGTTTTGTACATCACCTGAACTGCACTTGTCATTCAAATGAAGATGAAATGTCAATCATGGGACTTTGGACTCAGTGACTCACGCCTTTGAGAATAAATGACTGACACAGATGTCATGATCAGTGTAGCAAGGTAAGAGGAATAGATTGGGTGAATGAAATCAGATGGTGGACAGAAATGAATGTTCTTTTTTTTAACCAGATTTTAAAGACACAGAGGTGATGCAGTCCACTTTTTGGTTTGGTTACAGGCTCTAGAATAGAGACCGTAAGGGATTTAATGCTGTTTTTGTGCTTTTAAATAGGACTGAACAGTATATTATCTGAGCATCAATATTGCAATGTGTGTGTCTGCAAAAGTCACATTGCAGGATAAAATTGTTTATTAAAAATTTAAAGATTTTAATATATTTTGTATTAGTTACGCAATGATGACCATGTTATTTTACATTTAATTGTTTAATGTTAGACTTACTGGAAAACCATAACGCGCTGTTTATTTTCGCTTGTAAGTTATGCAGATGCACTGCATAGAAAAAGACTTGATCAGCCCCGTTGATTTTATTTAATGAAATCTTTCCAAATGAAGCTATTCAAATCATCTCAAATCAATTTTATTCATATCGCAATATATATCGTGGCAAAACAAAGTATTGCAATGTCCGATTTTTCCAGTATGTGCAGCCCTAAGCCTTTAAATCAAGAGAAAGACAATAGTGTTAATACTAGAATATTGAGCATTGGCATTAACAATGGAAACAGTACATTTTGTTAGTATTAATGAGACTTCGGATCTTTCAGAACGCAACTTATAAGCATATTTCTCCCAGTTTTTGGTATCAATTTTTACTGGCAGGTGCCCCATTTGCTCACTTGCAATCATATTTTTGTCACTGCATGCCTATTTCAAATGCTTATACAGCTTGTTTACCTTTGTTATGAGCAACCCTAAATCTCGGTCAACTCATCAAAGAGCAATTGCTCCAAATGCCTTGGTATAATCTGTTGGATATTATGATACAATTGGGTTAAAGGGCTCTTAGAAATTACCATGTGTGTTATTTCACCACAGTGTCATACATAAAAATGATGCCTATTAATTATGTATGATTAATGCGAGTTATTGTCCAACACCATTTGCATCCATTCCAGATTTTTTGCACATCAAACCAACTCTCGGCTTAATTTTCAGCATGCAATAGCATGACACTGTCCCAAAGCACCTAGGTGTGTGACCTTTCATTGATGCAGTGCAATGTGTGATTATTTTTCCTAGCCTGCCAAAAGATACAGCTATCACCCTGTAATCCAGTCTAACCCATAATTAAACACCAACAGCTCAATGGGTATCATGAGGTCAACTATCTGGAGTCAACACCTTTTCATTGACACTCCCCAACCACTTCATAACCCCAGCAGCTTTATTGGACGATATGCTGTACACCACTTCCTTTATACCTATAAAAAGATATAATTTTATGCCAACTGGTCATGCAAGTGATTTTGAAAGGAAGCAGACCTAGCTTTGAAAGTCTTGTGACTTGTTGACCTGAGTAGTAGTAAAGTTATCACGCTTTTTTATTGCAGGGTAGAGGGCAAATAAGAGATATCCACTTAAAGAAGCTCATGCTTTAAATTCTCAAGAGTATTTATCACATATTTGTCACCAGTAAAATTTAAGGTAAAACAGGAGTAAAGACGTATAACCCCCTTTTTCAGAGACTCAAAAATCTTTACTCCTTTAATTATGACCCAGTGTTATTGCAAAGGAGTTGTGTGGAATTCATCTTGAAAATAAAATCTGCACTTTTGGGGTGAATTTAATGCAAATAAACAAACCCAGGGGCATCATTTTCTACTTTACATTTGAGGTTTATACTTTGATATGTATGTACAATATCTAGGACCAGTTCAATAAAGCACATGCAGTATTTACACTTCAACGTCTATGACATCTACAGTAGTCACCATCACAATAAATAATAATAAATTATTCCTCTTCAGGTACTGTACAATTAATACACTTAAGTTCATTACTGCTTTGGATTAGTGGTTTCCCTTTTTAACGACTCTGTACCTGATGAGGATTTTTGCCTAAAATCGGCCCAGTAGCTCATTCCACATCCTCTGATGAGAGGCATTTTTGCCTGACCTCTGTCTCCTCAAAAGTCACCTTTTTGTTCCTTTTTGGGTCAATCCATGAGTTGTGAATGACCACATTGTTGGGCATGGGGTCAGCTTCAACAACTGACACAACGCGCTTCTTCATTTTACTCTTTAAAACCTTCTGAAATTTCTGCCTAGTAAAGGCATACAGCAGCGGATGAAAAATGGTGGTTCCGTAAGCCATGACCAGGAAGCCCAGTCTGAGACGCACGGTGAAGTTGCTTGGCCCTACACTCAGGATAACCGTGTTGAGCACGGTTATGGGTGTCCAGCAAAGCAAAAAGGTAGAGATGATAAGAAGCGACATGCGAAAAACCCTCTTTTGCCGTTCACGGCGTTCCCTGTGCCGTTTGACCGCCCTACGGAGGGCTATGATCACAGATACAGAGGTACGCATACCCAATGGTGGATTTCTGCCTGCACTGCTTTGCGATGCATCAGTAGATTCTGGTTGAGTGGACGTCATAGAGATGGTCTTTTTCTTTCTTGGTTTCTTCTTGGGCGCCGAATGGAAGCGTGTGCCAATGCGGATATTCAGAGCCTGCAGAATCTTGTAGTAAGTAACCAGCATGACCACAGCAGTGAAGAAGAAGATTGGTATCTGTGCCAGCAGGTGATAGTACAGTCCCAATTCTGTGTAGTATTCGTTTGAAGGCTCTTCGGCCTCTGTCTGATTCCTTTCATTACCAGCCTGGCTGAAAAAACCCTCTTCTATGAAAGGTACCAGAAAGCTGAAGAATGATAAAGCCCAAATGGACCCTAATAGGGCCACTGCACGTCCCATTGTCAGAACTCGATTTGCAGGCCGAACTGAGATATCATAGCGGTCTAGTGTG
Organism: Danio aesculapii; assembly: GCF_903798145.1. Taxonomy (NCBI): domain Eukaryota; kingdom Metazoa; phylum Chordata; class Actinopteri; order Cypriniformes; family Danionidae; genus Danio; species Danio aesculapii. The sequence goes on from NC_079438.1 coordinate 57,118,155, forward strand.
ATAGCCAGCACATTGGCAGCAGTGGCCACACTAGCAAAGGACACACAAGCCTCATGAAAGCAGCAAATAAGTGCATTGTTGCCTTCCAGTGGCAAAAGCACCACCACTATCGTAAGTGGGATGCATCCCACACACACCAGCACATCCAGAACATGAAGGTTCATGGTTACAATGTTGCTGACAGAGCTCACCAGGTTTGACTTCATACAGTAGAGAGCCAGCACAGTCAGGTTGCTACTGAGACCCAACACAATCTCCAACATGAGGAAACCCGTAAGAGACACCTGAAAGCTGACAGGGTAAGGAGTTTCCAGGTCCATTTCGAAGTCAAGGGGTTCAATGTTATCGAGGACAGTGACGTTGCTCATGATGGCCTGGAATCCCAGCACAGGAGGGGTATGCATTCTCCTACATAATAAAAAAAGATAAATGGCTATATTTACAATTCTATAGCAAGGCTTTAAAAAGCTTGATGCTTTTCTAATAATTCGATGTCTATGGCATGCTACTGAATGCATGCTTGCATCAGTCAAGCTTAAAAAAAAATCACAATTGTTGGAAAATGTAACAAGCACAACACATTTGTCTTTACAACACATTCACTTAAGAAAATGTGCTCAGACTAACGAAACTCACCCCTCCCTTGTGTTCCCCGTCCTCGTTAGGTGCTTGTTTAGCAAACCGAAGTGCTGATGTGTTGGACTAGATGGCATAGACTCCATCCATACTCCAATGCCTCTTTATCTTACCAGTGTCCTTTGCTCCTTCAGTGCCATTCTGCTATGTACCTGCTCCGTTGTGCTCTTGTTTAGTTTTCTGATGTCAAACGAGCTAAAATTGAACAAATGCATCAGCTGTCCTTATCCCCAGCATGGCACAGACTGAAGTAGGGATACCCCTGTTTCCTCAAACACCTCTCTGTAGGGTTGATTAAACACCGTCCAAACAGTTCATACCTCATTCCCTTGCATCCTCAGATTTCTGTGGGTGGATGTGGGAGATGGAAACACTCTCAGCTCTTCCTTTTCAGAGCGTGGGAAGGGTTTGTGCATTGTAATATCCACGTGGTTCTGACATGAAAGCTGTGTTGTATTCAGGCTCGTCTTTAGCCTTTTGTCCTTTGTCTTGGCCAAACAGATCTTGCAGAAATGATCACGGACAACACCATGTCCCATCTTCAATGTTTATTCCAAGATTTTGTGAACCACAGGCAGAAATGTGCAACAGGTCAGAAGTGACATTCTCTCCTCAACATATAACAAATGTTCCACTGTCCTTTTACAGAGTCCATGGCTCTTTGTATTCCACCTGAGTAAGTCACATTCCCACCTGCTGTGCCACAATACAGCTCCAGGAGACCAGGCAGGTAGACAGCGGTACACAGTAATCACAACAAGGTCACGGGTTTCCAGAGGGAAGGAGGTAGCCAGGCCGGTGCACTGTGTGGCATATATTTACCCTTTCTTTTTCACGGTGTTCATGTGGGACACCAGAAACGGAGGTCCATTCTCAGTAGTTTCACACTCATGCAGCTGGTAAATGCAAGAAAATTGTTGTTAGAATTTGTTGCTCTGAGTCATAAATGACCTTGAAATTGTCTACCGGAATGTGGCAGCCTCTTAGCATGTGTAGAAGCCTAAATATATATTGGATTATGAAAAATAAATGCATGTCATTTGCCCACAGATGTAATGCAATTTAAATGCCATTTAATGTTGTTCAGAGATATGTGCACCCTTCCAGTTGTCTTTTGAAGTCATGCTAACTTTTGGTCTGTGAAAGTGTCTTTGATCTAATTAGTTCAGGAATTAGTTCAAAAGCTTAAAGCTCAATAGCAACTCATTAAAGTAATGTTCCTTTGGAATAATGGACTCCCACAGTGACTGTGCGTGAGTGGTTGTTTGGAGAGCAGTTTGCAGTACACCCACACCATACTTGCATGGGCTTTACTCCATATATGTAGAGCAGAATACTCCAAGCATATATCTCACTCTTTATGTCTGTCTGTTTTAGTGCTAGAAGGCAGCTTTCAGCACTAGCCAGAAGCAGTAACAGTGACAAGAGTGCTCACATCATCTTCCCCTTAAGAGGATAATGGGTTGGATGGGTTTCGATTACTCAGTTTTGCTCTTTCCACATACATTAACAGAGTTAAATGTGTCATTTACTGTGTTGGAACCACTGGAGGAATCACATAAAATACAGCTTGCATCTTTTGTTTTCCCTCTCAAATCAAGACAGTGCACAATTTTTCTTTAAAAATAGATCATCATTTAATATTGCTGTCCACTGTACACAAAAACGAACTGCACTGAATTAAAAGCATAATGTAAATTTGCTCATGCTAAGTAGCAACCTTTGCATTTTCCCCGTATTTAAAAAGTAAAAGTTGTCAACTTCATATAGATGTCTAAAGTAGTGGTTTGTATAAAAAGCCATGCATTCCCCCTTTATCAGATGCTCCAGGACAGAAAACTGAAGCTTTTACCTCTTGTTGCTGCCGTAAGAGCGAGTGACCTGGTAGCCCATATATTTCCCAGTTTGAGTACAGCCATGCCAGAACGAGTGATCCAGGACATGCTTATCTGAAGGGATGAGTCTGTCTGTGCCTTTCTCTGAGTGCTCCCTCGCCTGTCAAAGGGGGGCAGGGAAGTCAGATGTTGTAGGATGTAGTGCCATGCATCTCGTTTAGAGATCTTCTCCTCTCCTCCTCCCCTGTTCCTTCCCTCTCAGTCTTTCTCTCACCATCCCTACGTTCAGCGCTTTCAAAATGCCCTACCTACTCATCTCTCTCCTCCTCTGCTCTCTCTCTCTTCCCTCCCACCTCCTCTCATCACTCTCGCTTTCCCTCCCCCTTCCTCCGTTTTTTTTCTGCTGTGGCTTATAACACTCTGGTTCCCGATTGGTCTCCTGTAATAGTTGTAACCCTTTCTTGCCCTGTTGCTCAAATAGGGTTTTCACCAACAAGTGAGACAATGAGAACACAAAATTGTTCTGTATTGTCTCCTCTTCTCAACTTTTATTTTCTATTCTAAATGCAGTTTTGTCACGACTAAATTGAAAGGTGGAGTAAATAGAAAACTGTTTATAAAAGCTCTGAGCAAGAATATGCTCATTTGCAAGGCTCTATCAATGCCTTCATGATGCAAACATGACAAGAAGCGTCACTTTCGGTCAAGTTTTTTTTTTTCTTTGCTTTTCTTTTTTTTTTTTACCATACGTGTGTGGGCGTGTTGGTGCACACTGATATGGAGAGACGCAATGGGCTAATTATGGAACATTGGTTTCTCAGCAAATTCAAATCCATTGTTGTACATCACAAAAATATAAATATAACAAAAGGCTTCAAATGACCAAGCTGAACATACCTGTAAATATTTCAAGGTGGGCATTAATATTTAAACTCTTTATACAGACTCTGTCCAAAGACAGTTGTCGGAAGATGCGAGGGAGAATGTGTACACGAGAACTAGTGGCACAAAACTCTATTTACCTCAATTCCGAAAGCCTGTCTTATTCAGCATTTCTAGTATCCATCAGTAATAAGCACTCTCTTTATGCCGTTATCTTTCTCTCTTTGTATAAACTGCCGTATTGAGTGTGTTTGTGTGATTCTAGCTTGATAATATCACTGTGGCTGATGCTCAATGAGTGGAAGCAGAACTCCAGAAGCCCTGGGTGAATTAACCCGTGCTTAGCAACCGCAGGTTTCAGGAACGGAAGGTAAGATGCCAGGTGCCAGCTCACTGGGAGAGGCGTGAGGGATGAAAAGTCGTGGAAAATGTACGCCTCTGCTCCCTGGAGCAACCTCTTAGAATCAAGCAATGCCCACTGAGTCTCTGGCTTGACCCTCTGGGATGCCACATAGCAGTTTTTCCTTGTACATGTGCCTGGATCCCTTCCGCTCTCTCATAGTTCTGTCAGTTTTACGAAGGTATTACATTTCTATACACATTTTAAAAAAATAAAAATACAGTATGTACAGTAGGGATGGGAATCTTTAGGCACTTCACAATTCTGATTCTGGCACTCACGAAACTTTTCCAAAGCATTTCTTGACCTCCATTTTATCCTTAATCTTCGCCTGTGCAAATATATCTTTTCAACTTTCCAGTGAGTTTCTATGCTTGTTTATGATTGGAATCTATTTCTGACTACTGCCATCTTATAAATTATTTATTTCATGAACAAAGTTATATTCAGCATGAACAAGCACTGAATGTAATGTTGAAACAACAATATACAAAAAGGCAAAAATAAAGAACAAACAGTGCTCCTTCAAAAAGAGATTATAACATTTTTGTTGGTTTCAAACGCCTTCAAAGCAAAAATATTTATATAAAAATATTTGGAAAATATGTGAGGTCAGAGCCACTGAGAACTAGCTTTAAAACAGTAGTTAGGGGTGTCAAAATTACTTGTTTCTTCGGTGCAATGCAGCCGCAGACAATTCGGTATCAGTTTAGTAATAATCAGAACATGATCACAAAATGATCATAATCAAAACATAAAATGATGTTATTTATCTCACATGCAGTATATTGCGGTAGCTTACTATGGCGAGGGAGGCGAGCGCGAGTATTTAAAACACTCCAACTACTTAAAAACGCAGAAATTGTGCATAGTTTACTGCATTTGTGTTTGCTGGACAGTCTTTCACTGACACTTGCAACAGAAGCCCCTGATTCACTGTTATGGAAAAACTGAAAGTAAACTCAATTTCTCTCTCTCTCACTGTGGACCATTGACCTGCTGTCATGAGGTAAAGTTCCCTCTCCTCTCGGCTGTTACAGCAACACTTCTGGATACAGACACAAGATTGTCTGCATAGCGAGTTTTCTACTCCGCATCTATCATGGATCAGCTGTGATCTCAGCTGCTGTTTATTACTCGTAAGAAAATATAAAACTGCGTATGGAAAGCATCCTCAATGCACCGAGATATCGAATTGAACCGAATCGGTGGTATGATAATCGTAATCGAACTGTGAGACGAGTGTAGGTTCACACCTCCAATAGTAGTACACAATTTAAAAAACTTTTATATTCACTTCTTAGTCCAAGTTTGTAGAATTAATGTACAGTAGTTCACCTTGAGATAAAGTATGACTTAACACTGAAACCTAGTGACTTTCATTGTATGTTGTTCTTTCCAGTCATTCTGATTTGAAATGAATTGAGAATAAGTACATGACGCCATAAGTATATTTTTATTTGGGTGAACTTTCAATTTATTATTGAATTTATTGTGCAGATACAGGTATGCCACGTATTTTACAACAGCAGTGAATCTAGGTCATCCAATCAGATTTTAGAGCTATCTTCGGGTCGGTGTGAGCTGTTGGTCATACCTCTTTTTTTCTGGCTCTGTTTTAAACCCTATTCCTCTGTGTCCTCCCTGGCAGTGTTGCATCTCATCCGTAGCCATGTGTCAGGTAGGACAGGCCAGAGAGCTCAGGCGAATGTGATTTGCTATCCCTAGGCAGTTCTCCAGTATCAGCTGTAAGGTTTTCAAGACACCATTCCTATTTATTGGCACACTCTATTAATTTTAAATGGGACCTATTATGCCCCTTTTTACAAGATGTCAAATAAGTCTCTGATGTCCCTAGAATTTATAGTGAAGTTTTAGCTCAAAATAGCACACAAATAATGTTTTATAACTCTTTGAAACTGACCCTTTTAGGCTTTCATCCAAATTATGCCAATTTGGTGACTGTCACTTTAAATTTAAATGAGCTTGTGCTCTTTCCAAAAGAGGGCAGAGTTACAAATGCCTGTACATCAGCATAGTGGCAGATTCAAAACAGGACTAATGTTACCTCTGTGAAAAATTGAAAATCTTCGAGGAAGAGGCTCAGAAAAAGGTAGTCAACAGAGACTACAGTGTGCATTTGTGCATCCTAAAACTCCACATTTAATTCCTCTTAGTTGCTGACATTATCTACAGTGTAAAAACTCTAATGGCGGATGGCTGCTTTACACTCAGAACTGTTTATGCTAATGAGGAAGATATCAAATTGTTTCTGCAGACAGTTACCTCACAACTGTGTTTAGACCCCTTATAAAGTGATTTTTGCATAATGGTCCCCTTTAACAAACACATTTGACCAGAAGCTTAAATAAAACAACCACCAAAACCCAAAGCCAAACAGGAAGTTCTGGTTGGCCTGTAGTGTTATATTTTGTTGGCTAACTACTCCCTCAGAGACTAAGGAGCTGTTCTTGGTCACGTTCCCAGTGTCTCCAAGGGCTATCTGCCATGTGGACTTGAGACATACCAAATGCAGATGACAGACTTAGTGGTCAAACTCGCCTCTGGCAGTCCATAGTCCCCAAAGACCTACAGCTGTTCCATCACGACCCAGTGTAATAACTGCACATCTGTTAAACTGGGTCTAAGTCAAACTAGTCCACTTCAGAAAGATGACATTTGGGCACGTGACTGAACTGACTTTGGAGCATTTTATCATGTCAAACCCTATTTGTGTTTGACATTCAAAGGCCTGGAATATAATGCAAGTAGATGCAAAGATCTTTTGGATGCTCGTACAACAAATGAATGTAATACAGATGGTAATGCTTAATATAGTGCGTTCTCTGATTCTGAGGTGCAAGGTTGTATTTTTCCAGTAATTATGAATGATTCTAGTGAGAGTTAGATGATGATTATTTTCTACAGACTGCTTCAAACCCCATGGAAGAGACTGTGGGGAAATAGGATTGTCCTGTATTTAGCACATTTCAGAGAAGAAGATGCAAGAATCTTTTGGATGGTTGTACAACCAATTAATGTAATACAGATGGTAATACTAAATATAGTGCATTCTCTGATTCTAAAGGTGCAAGGTTGTATTTTTTCCAGTAATTATGAATGATTGTAGTGAGATCTAGATGATGATTATTTTCTACCGATGGCTTCAAATGCAGTGGAAGAGACTGTGGGAAATAGGATTGTCCTGTATTTAGCAGATTTCAGAGGCTTTAGTTGTATAAACAGTGTCAAGTCCCCTTAGCCTCTGCGGGGCCAACACGTCATTCTCTGACGCAAGGTTACAGTGTTAATGCGAGTTTGGAACCCCCACATCGTGTTTTCACAGAGACAGATTAGTGGGGACACCCTGACTGTGAACTTCTGCTTGCTGCGTATGTTGGTTCAGCTTTGCTTAGCCATCCCATAGGGATTCTGTCCAATCACAACAAAGCATTCCGAGTTCATCCACTTCCTGCCACAGTCCAGAGGGCTGTGTTTTTACATGTTTTGTTGAACAGGGGGAGGGGAAAGCATGGGAAAACGCTATCCCTTTGCGAAGGGTGACCTTCATAAAAAGCTCTGTCACCTCTCTGAGCCAATCTAGTCTGGACAGAATCTCTTTTTTACCTATAACTATTGGGAGTCTCAATACTCTTTCTTTTCGGCTTAGTCCCTTTATTTATCAAGAGTCGCCGCAGTGGAATGAATGGCCAACTTATCCAGCATATGTTTTACGCAGCGGATGCCCTTCCAGCCGCAACCCATCACACCCATACAATATCATTAACACACTTACACTATGGACAATTTAGCTTACCCAATTCACCTATAGCGCATGTCTTTGGACTTGTGGGGGAAACCGGAGCACCCGGAGGAAATCCACACGAACACAGGGCGAACATACAAACTCCACACAGAAATGCTAACTGATCCAGCTGAGGCTTGAACCAGCGATCTTCTTGCTATGAGGTGACCGTGCTACTGTGCCATCCGAAACAACTATTGTTTATCTTAATTTTGTGTAACCCATGAAGGACAACTTTTGGTCTAAGCACGGCACAGAAAAATACGAGATAAAAGTCATGAAAATTAAAAACATAATGCACATTACTTACTAAAAGGCTTTATCCTAATATTTGCATTGCAACTTTAGTAAAAAAATTCTAATCTTAAGACAATGGCAATTGACCATCTTTACAAGAATGGGGATGGTATTTAATAGTCATCAGGATGTTAATTTCTTGAAAGAATTAGTTTTAAAAAATGTCTGTACATTTATAAAGCTATACTTTGTATTATATTATCTTTGCATCAAATTACAAAACAAATAAATAAACAAATTACCACTCACGCGAAGGGTTTCTAATGCATTGTCTATGCATCAACATTAAATTTGATGTTGTTTTCTCTTCTCGCTGCTGTTATCAGTCTCACACAATTTCTTTTTCTCCTTTTTTGGAAAGTCTTGAAATCACTATCATGGACATTTTTCTTTTTTTAGCAGAACAAATAGAAATACAAATTTATATCTGTAATTTACTGCTCTCTAAGTTTACCCAACTATGATGACTTTACTGCTGAGAAACCCAGAAATGTGAAAAGGGTCCATGAGGTGGCAAGTAAATACTAGATCTATAAATATGCGGTCTGATTTATATATTACACTGGCATTAAATATTATATAGAAAAGATTAAATTACATGTTAATATAGTGGTATAATATTATATTTATAATTAGTACAATATTACAGGATCAAATATAAAAATAATAGTTTTTAACAGCAGGTGGTCTAATGAAGTATATAGTAAACCATTTTATTTCTTCAAGATCTTAATTACATTTTACGATGCATCATCATCATCATCAGTGTGAGTAGCACAATGAATGCTAGCCGCAATGGTTTACCACTCTAGCTTGGTGACAAGTGAACTCGATGTGTTATTGAAGTACACAGATGGTAGCTTGAACGCCTGTCTGAAAGAGCCAGCTTATTCTTCCAGTTGGTCAAATTGATGTGGGAGGACAATGTCTGACCTTTGGATGTGATTTCGGTGTGCAAGTAATGATTCTATCAAGAAGCCGCTAGAGTGATCTTCACTGTCTTGTCACTTCTGACCGGCTGAATTGTGTGTGTTCTTCCTTTGGCCATCATGTATCATTGCAATTAAGCATCTAAGGCAGACATTGGGTAGAATTGGAAGTAATTTGACAGAGAAAACGATCCAAGCTTCTTTTAAGGCCTAGTACCGGCACTTGTTTTCAAGTAGTGTGTCATGCATCATCTGTTATTCCAGAAATATATGTAGTCTATGCTCATGACCATTGTGATTTGTGCAGGTTATATTTTTGGGGGCATTTTATTGAAGTCTGTTTTGAAAATGGTTTATATGGGGTATTATTTTTGATAAGGTCTAAAGTGCGGTAATTTTCTTTGAAACATAGACCATCAGTCAACATTACTGTTCTTTTAGTTAGATTATTCTGGCATTTTCCCACTGCAGACATTTTTCTGTTTATATTTTTACACTGAAGTACCATTTCGGTGGATTTGAGCATGTCTTTTGACTCGCTGCTCCGCTTTGTATTGAGTTCTTGAATATAAATGATTTTGAACCAAGTGTTGCACGTTCAATTGACACTTTCTCTTTCTTGTAATTTCAGAGATGACTCTATCTATGCCAACAGCAATTACCTTTTCTTCACTTTCATTTTAATCTCAAACAAATTGAGTGGCCCGCTTTGCAGGAATCACCTCCTCAGACCGACCCCATATTGAATTTGCACTAATGTTTCTTATCGGTCTCTTCTTTTTTCCCTCCGTAATGGGGAAAAAATTGCATTTCCAAGGTCACAGTTAGAATCGTTTTACACCATATTGCACACCCCACCTTCTCTCTGTGGAGTGGCTGTTTTGCTCCATTCCAGATAAATTCAGGTAATAACTGTGATTGATGCTGAGCCAACGGTCCTCTAGTGCTTCTACAAAAAAGACGGTCCTGCGAAGAGCAAACAGACGGTCATACGAGCGTCTTTTTCTGCATCCCATGGAAGCAACGGAGTCAAAAACCCTGATTGAACAAGCTCCTATGGCCCTCCCCCTGGTGTGCCCTCTGACCTCTTTGACCCCTGCATGATTTGATTTTGCAGAAAGAAGATGTGGCTGCATTCAAAATGAAATACTAGTTAATTTATTACTGCACACCACCCAGTAATAACTGCACACCTTGCGTTTTTAAAGCGATACTACACGCAGTTACTTACGATCAGATATTAATGCCTTTCTTTCTTCAGATGGACCGACATGACCATATAGGGCTTGTTTACATCATGTGCACTTCCATGTGTTTTTTCTTATTGAATAGCTTTTTAATTTGTTAAAGCATTTAGATTTAGCCACTTAAGTGCTTCTCTGCTTTATAAATTCGACCTTCAAGTCCTGCGCTATATGCAAATTTAACCAGGTTGTCAACTAAAGCATTAAATATCCTGCATTTTATTTAATTATTATTTTTATTTACAAAATGTAAGCTATTTATCTTTTTTGGCACACTAATTATTTTATATGTAGGCTGCAGGAGGCTTTGCACTTCACTTGTGATGCAGTTAAAGATTATCACTAGTGCACAATGTCATCATTATCGGCTAAATGAAATATACATATTTGTCTACAAATAAGTGCAAGAAAACATTTAAAACTGTAAAGGTTTTACATTAATTTGTGCATAACTTTCAACTTTCTGTTAATAATGCTTTCAGGTCATGATGACATTAAACAGGCGTGTAAATAGCACACAACATAACACATAACAAAACATGTTCGTGAGTCTGGTGTCCCCAGTAACAGGCTTGAAGTCCCAACCCGGTTTTTGACTATTCAAAAACAACAGTAATCCATTCAACTCTAATCAGTGTCTATTGTTTGTGCTACTATACTTCTTAAACTGTAGGGAGAGTCTTGGTTTTTGTCTAGATTATCTGCTTGTACTACATTTCATAATGTTTTATTATTTTGATTTGATTAAACTCATACCTGTAAAGCACTAATGTGAACACCTGTTGTTTGTAAAAAAAAAAAAAAAAAAAAAGTGCCTTATAAATAAACTTTGACTTAATTTAGCTGTTATAATAAAAAAATGAGGCAACTTTGAATTTTGACCTCAAAGCACGCATTAGAGACGGAGCAAAGTGCCATGTCTTTTAAAGAAATGCAGTGTGCATTCTATATTTAATTAAATCACAGCCTTTTGCAGTTTAATAATCTCAAAGATCCCATTGCGAGTCTAATTTAATTTAATCCTGCAGCCCTAATAGCAGTCATTCCAAACATAGCTGAAGTTAGCGAGTTAATGAATTAAAGAGTCATGATGTTACATGTAAATCCCAGCATTGCATTAAATTACATTTTTCTGCACATGTCTTTTGAAATATGGAAATTTATTTTACTCCAGTATCTTCAATGGAGCTGAAACCATATTCATTTCAACTTGCAGCCCAAGACCGGCAACTCACTGAAGCTACTGTCAATAGGGCTGAGCCTGGTCAGAACCTGGATGGGAGACCACATGGGAAAACTAGGTTGCTGTTGCTAGTGGTGTTAGTTAGGCCAGCAGGAGTGCTCAACCTGTGGTCTGTGTGAGTCCTAATGCCCCAGTATAGTGAAGGGGATGCTATACTGTCAGTGAGTGCCATCTACCGGGTGAGACAATAAACCAAGGTCCTGACTCTCTGTGGTCATTAAAAATCCCATGGCACTTCTTGTAAAGAGTAGGGGTGTGACCCTGGTGTCCTGGTCAAATTCCCTCTATCGGTCCTTACCCATCATGGCTCTGTCACTGTCTCTCTTTACTTCCCCTATAGCTGGTGTGTAATGAATGCACAGGCACTGTTGTCCGGTGGCTGCCTTCACTTCATCCAAGTGGAGCTGCACACTGGTGGTGGTGTGGAGAGACCCCCTTTTGATTGTGAAGCGCTTTGGGTGTGTGGCCATACATTATAAACTGCGCAATATAAATACACATTACATTACACTCGCCTGTTACTACTGACGCCGCTTGCATTTAAACTTTTTATCCCGTTTTACCCTTAAACAACTAAATGAATGCTTAAGTCCATTTAACTATTTATATTTAAATTATATTGCAACATAAATTCTATAGAAGTAACCTTGTGAAATTGAAAATAGTCACATAAACCTTTCACCGGACGTTTATCGTTAGCTAAAAAACACTATACCCCATTGTGAGTCCCTTTACAGTGAAGTGCATTTCTTCTTGGACAATGTAGTCATTATCGCGCTCTGGCAGGGTGAAAATGAGGTGAAATGAAATAGTGCTGCAACACAGGAGACTTCTGGCAGCGATTGTTGATTTTATTCTGGCTTTGGGCCTACCTGTACGAACAGGAGCCAAAACTCCCCCTGATTTCCCGTGTAGGAGCCACCTGTTTCACATAGCTCTCAATCTCTCCCGATTTTGAACCACAAACCCAAGGTCACTTCCAAGCATCTGTGTGCTACAGTATGGAGTCATTTCCTCAGCAAGATATCTGACCTCTTCTAATGAGATAGCTCTGGGTTTCTTTATGGTATCTTTGTTAGCAGCCGGCAAATCGAGTCACGGAGTCGTCAGCTGGTGGTGTGTGCCCTAGGAAGGCGCTAATGAGTGGATCTATGTAGTGACATTGTTCTGCTTGGTGCCACTGTATCTGTATCAGTCAGCATCTCTGACTCATGGGCTGTCTGTTCAGACGCCTGTTCGGCATGGCACCCTGTGTTTAGAGATGCTGTTTCTTTCCCTCTCATTTACTTGCAACAGTCCTCTTCTCTTTAAAGTTCACAGTGTGCATTTTCTTGCACATGTCCTGCTTGCATTTAAAAAATTGTGCAGATGTGTGCATGTCCTTGTGCATAGACTTACTTGTCAGAATGGCTATAGTTTGTTTTAAAATTATAGTTCCCTAACAATGATAGTGCCGTAATTTGACCATTCTCTTTTCATCCCAACTGTAAATTGATATTGACAATACCCTCAAAATGATTTGTGCTGCTTGTTCAAACTACTAATTTAAAATGAGCTGAAACAACACAATTTTTGGGGGGGTGGGGGGGTCAACCTAATTGTTTTATGTTAAATTCACTTATATTTGTTAGAAGAATTATGGTAACTTAATCGATTTGTGTTTGTCTATTCAGTGTTAAAGGTAAACTAAAGCTTTAACACTGGGACTACCAGTACCAAATCAGATCGAGATTTATTGCTAGGTATGTTTACATGCAAGAGGAATTTGTTTTCATGACACAAGTGTCCACAGTGCCACAGAATAACCATGACAGGATCAAAACACGGATAATAAAGAATTAAAAAAATAAGAAGTAAATAGAGAATGAAAATATGTAATTTGACAAATGCATGTACATGTCTTTTGAATGAGACGTTAAACCGAGGTCCTGACTCTCTGTGGTCATTAAAACCCCATGACACTTCTCTTAAAAGAGTAGGGGTGTAACCCCGGTGTCCTAGCCAAATTCCCTCCCTCGGCCCTTACTCATCATGGCCTCCCAATCATCCCCATCCACCGAATGCTCTATCACTGTCTTTCCACTCCACCAATAGCTGGTGTGTGGTGAGCGCACTGGCGTCGTTATCCTGTGGCTGCCGTCTACGTTATCCTACGTTATCCTGTGGCTGCTACACACTGGTGGTGGTGTGGAGAGACCCCCTTACTTTGTACTTTGTGTGTATGGCCATACACAATAGATGCACTATAAAAATACACTCATATATTACTATACAATATAACTACTGGAAAGGCCACAACGTTCATTCTGATCGTTCTCATAAGACATCATATTTACATTCAAAGCTTCTATTTTGATATTAGAATAAAGCTTGAATGTATGTCATTATATATTATGATGTCATTACTCTAAATTTACAATTTATTTTGTAATACAGCCTATAAATGTGTAAGACCACCTGTGAACGTGTGCTCCTCAATTTGTCTGGCAAGCCATTGTTTTGAAAAACATGTCTAAAGTGAAGTTTTTGCTATCAGAAATGTATGTTTTTTTGTTAGCAGGAAGTTGATAGGCAATAGAGGCATGCATATTCTAAGACAGACACTGAAATGCATGCTGGTCAATTTTACTGCTATGGTAATTTAAGGTACAGTGCTCAGCATAATTGAGTACACCCCATTTCGAAAATGAATATTTTTATTCATTTCTCAGTGCATATAGGCAATGTTTTTTGGTGCATTTATACAAAACAGATTTATTACACAGATATATTTATTAAAATAATATTTTAGTCACCAAACATATTTAGAAATTGAAAGATAATTCAATTAAATTCAAGTAAAATATTGCAAAAATAATTACAACCTACAAAATTTCAACTAAAAATAAAAATAAAAATTTGCCTCTCTTGATTTTTCCTTTTTTTAAATTTGTACTTAATATTTTTCTATAACATATAAATGTAAGAAAGAAATGATGCACACATTTAGGAAAAGACAGCATTATATTATAGTTATTTGCTATTTAATAACAACATTGTAAAATGGTCTAAATGACTGCCTCTGTAGTTCAAGTGTTAATGAACTACAATAGTAGTATTCCAAATGTGTAATAATGCTGTTTTACCAATTGACACTAATCTGCTCAAAACTGACAACCTAATATAAGACTGCTTATACCACTCATGCAGCACAGCTGAGAGGACAGGTGTTGCAAAATCCATGCCTATGTGAATCGACACACCTGCTGCTGGTCTCCCGTGTGGAGTATTTTCATGTCTAACTGGGATATCAAGCCTCCTCCACCTGTATCAAACACCCTCCTAGAAGCTGCTGCCCTACTTCAAGTATTCATTCCAGGGCATGTTGCCATCTAAATAAAGTGTTGCTCTTTATCAGCCCTAAGTAGGAAGATGCCTACTTTAGCGTTGCTTTCTGAAGCCTTTCTTGTTTGTTTGTTTTTTGCATAACTATATTAAGCGGTTTCCACAGTTTACTGCGATGATGGGTCGAGCAGTTTTTCAGACCCCCTGCTTAGTGCACACAATTGCGAGGAAGACTGTTTGCATGCTAACGGCTCGAACAGGATCCTAGGGGTGTGCAAACACTCGTCCTCCATATAACACACTGCTGTTATCTATCACATAAACATATGACTGCCCAAATCTCTGTAAAATTCTCATGGAATGAAATATGTATTTATTTAATAGTTTTGTTGATTACTAATAAACAAAAATCTCAGAAAAACAAACCGTAATTTGTGCATTTTGTTCTATTTCTTTCAGATTACCTGTCCCAGGGTGTGGATCTGTCAGGTATTGATGTCATAGAAAATGACCTGCTTTTTATAAGTCGAGCTCGTCTGGAGGTGGAAAACCAAGCCAAACGTTTACTGGAACAGGGCATGGAAATTCAGGTAAAAATGCCATGTTGGGGAGAAATAAAGTACAAAGTGTGGCAATATGATCAGTGGCCAGTAGGCAAGTAAGTCCTTTTACTACATGTAGATTGCTTGTGGAATAAAGATATTCATTTATTCATTCATTTTCTTTTCGGCTTAGTCCCTTTATTAATCAGGGGTCGCCACAGGGAACTGCCAACTTATCCAGCATATGTTTTATGCAGTCGATGCCCTTCCAGCTGCAACCCATCACTGGAAAACATCCATGCACAATCATTCAAACACACACTATGGACAATTTAGCTTACCCAATTCACCTGTACCACATGTGTTTGGACTGTGGAGGAAACCCACACGAACGTGGGGAGAACATGCAAACTCCACACAGAAACGCAAACTGACCCAGCCGAGACTTGAACCAGCGACCTTTTTGCTGTAAGGCGATCGTGCTACCCACTGCGCCACCATGACACTGATAAAGATATTCTAACTACTTTATTTAATGAGTAGTTTATCACCAGACCAGACACAATTTACAAGCATTAGCATGTTATTGATTGTGCTACAACACTTTTCAAAATCCAGCAACACATGGGATCGAGTTTACATGGTTAGATCCATTTGCTTCCATGTGGTAAGCCATTTCTGACCTAAAACAACAGGATGAAACCAATGCCAGTATTCTTTCCATCTCTCTCTCTTTTCCATCACTCCCTCAGCATGTTTCTCTGTCACACTCGGCACACTCACACACAGCAGATGGGCCACACTGGCCCTTTCTCCCCTGTCTACAGACACACAGGCATCGCACTGAACTGTCCAGTCACATTTCAGAAGTTCAGCTGCCACATGGAGCCCTCTCAGGGGCTGAAAGATGAAGAATATGGTCATTTTTTCAATAAACTGCAGTTTAAAATGCTTCCAAAAAAATAAAACTACAAGATATGTTGCAGATGATCATTCAGACATAACTGTCATGGTTCAATTTAAGGTCGTTGCATATAAAGTATCCATATAAAGTATTTTAAAAGGTGTTTTGACTCTTCAAAGTGTGAAATGTATAGATTGAATGTGGCAGATGATTGAGAACCACTTATATAGTCTACTGTATACTGGTTTCAATGCCTGCCACTGTTTGGCAAATGTGTGTCCGTCCATACCTTCTACATATTGACAGTGTCTGTTCAGGATTCGTTAATAGAAATCTGAGTAATGTAGCTGCATTATCACAAGCAAAGTCTTATAATACCACTGATTTCCTGAAATAAACGTTGAATTTTGGGATAATCACTTGCAGCTTTTTGATCTGATAAGGAACTCTCCTTCCTCAGTGCAGTGGATTGAATGAACATAATATGTCCTCATTCTTGTTTTGAAGAAGAAAAGAAAGGAGAAAAAGGCATCACTGCTTGATTTGACTCAGAATTGTTTTGCTTTTCCCCCCACAAATAATTAATTAATATGCATCAGACTCAGTGTGACTCAATTTTTTGGACACCAATATAAAAAAGCAAGAAAATTTTAGACTTCAGTGTGTAAAGCGCTTTAATTTTACTGATTCTGTTTCTATGACCGACAGTAAAAATTTTCTGCACAGGTTATAGAGAAACATTGCACAGCTCCAGTTGGAGATGACAGGACTGTTGAAACGGTCAATAATTGATTGCTTTCTGCATCTCCCATGGGCCATCAGGTGTCTTTGAAAGCATGAGTGTTCGGGGAATAAGGGTGTATTTGTGGAGATGAACAGCCCATATCTGACCAGGTCCAGTTTAGCAGAGTGTCATCTAGGTTCTATTTGTTCCTGCATCTTTAATGGTTTCCTTTGCTGGCCGCATGCTAAAATAAGCCTGCCAGCTGTATTGTTTTCTTTTTTAGCTCCAGCAGTTGATTGTGTGATGGTCAGTCGCCCTCATCTGTCACATGATGTCTCAGGTTATTGGCTGCTGACGAAGTAATGGCATTGAGAACTGAGATCTTTCTTAAAATTTAGATATTTTGTAATGGAAATTTCAGCTTATAGTGGCTCTGTTTCAAAACCTGTTGTGAAGCATAGCCTGATAAGGTGTGTGTGAAACTGAGAAACAAATTATAAATATTTTAGGGAATGTGCTTTCATAATGATAATTAAACCATACATTGAGGGTCTTTTTGTACTGGTGTCTTGGCTGTTTTGGGTCTGTCATGGATACATTAATATGACAGAACAAAAAGTAGGTGATTTTTATTAAATTCATTTAAAAGTTAGAAATTACTCTCTTTATTAATAAATCTTAATAGATTAATTTAGGATTATATTTGTTGTAGAATTATTTTATGTATATACGCTGCTTGACAAAAGTCTTGTTGTCGAACCCAGTTGTATAATTTTAGTTGATCATTTGGAAAAGTGTCAGAAGGTAGATTTTTCTGATAAAATCTGTTGAACTGCATCCCAATCATCACAATACTGCAGAAGACCTATTAAAACCCGCATGAACCGAAGATTAGAAAATCAGTCAAATTTGGGGAAGGAAAAATCATGGTTTAGGGTTACATTCAGTATGTGGGCGTAGAGAGATCTGCAGAGTGGATGATCAACATCAACAGCCTGAGGTATCAAGACATTTGTGTTTCCCACTACATTACAAACCACAGGAGAGGGGAAATTCTTCAGCAGGATAGCGCTCCTTCTCATACTTCAGCCTCCACATCAAAGCTCCTGAAAGCAAAGAAGGTCAACATGCTTCGGCATTGGTCAGCCTAGTCACCAGACCTGAACATTATTGAGAATGTCTGGGGTAAAATGAAGAAGGAGGCATTGAAGATGAATCCAAAGACTCTCCACTGCAGCATGACTTTATATTCTATACTGGACATTATTTCTGTTCAGTGACAAGAGTTTTGTCTAAGCAAAATCAGACCTTACTGTCCTAATCAAATAATTAAAAATCAAGGCTTGATCATATTTTCATATTTGGTAAAATAAGGGTAATCTACAGGCCTTTGCCTTTCATATAAGACACTTCTGATACCAATGATCAACTAGAAATCAAATTATTAACTTGGATAGGCTACAAAACTTTTGTCAGGCAGTATGTATATATAGTTGTAATGCAAAAGCCATCTGAAAATGTCTTCAGAAATTACTGAACCTACAATCAGGAGTCTGAGAAAAATGCACATTTTAGGAGAACATTTCAGACGGCATTGAACTATTCACATATGTGTATGCGGTCAGGCTTCCAATTTTCACCCGGCTGCCAATGGATCTTCGTATTGAACAAAGAACAGAGCCATATCTGGAAACCAGAAAACTGTTAAGAACTGAGCCAGTAAGCACACTCGAGCCACCCAAGCAATCACACAGCAACATGACAATCACGCAAGCATTGTGATGTTGAGTTTTGCATAGGCCAACACGTCTTATATTTTCTTATGAAAATGTTAAAATCTAATTAGTATGTTTTTTTTCCAAGAAACAAAATAATTTTTAGCTTATGAAAATGTTAAAATCTAATTAGTTTGTTTTTTCCAAGAAGCAAAATAATTTTTAGCTTGTTCACATCAATTAAATGCGAACAGCTGTTTCGATCTCAGTTCTCCATCCTATAAATCTCCATCAAATATCCCTCTCTGCAACACATTCTTGGCCTATTAGCATCTCATTATAAAACCAAGCAATGCAAAAGCCCCCTGACCTCTATTCATGTATTTGTTGTTCTGGATCTTATCATGTAGTTCACTCCACACTCCTCCACGGCCAGTCCTGCGTCAGTATATTTAGAATTGTGTGGGTTACATAAGCCGCCATTCCTGATCTCATATGGAGAAATGATTCTCTTCATCTCACTGTTTATTCTAAACCAAAAAAGCTGATCAACTTTAATTTAGATTCTGATTTTTACCAAGGCGACGCTGATCCTTTGTGTCTTTAGCCCCTTAGCATACCAGCCAAGGTTACAGGAATGGTATGGTAATAATGCAGTATAAGCTTTACTGACAGCATCTCAGCCCTTATTATCAGTTTGTGATCATAACAATTCTATGAGGACTTCTAAGAGATCCTCCAAGGACTTAATGGACAACATAAAATCTTAAGCAATATACAAATATACTGTATTATACAGTATCTGACTAAAATCTTGTCACCTATCCAAGTTTTAAGAACAACAAATAATAAATTTACTTCTAGTTGATTCTTTGGTATCAGAAGTGGCTTATATGAAAGGCAAAGGCCTCTAGATTACGCTTATTTGACCAAAATAAAATATGATCATGCCTTGATTTTTAATTATTTAATTAGGACAGTAAGGTCTGACTTTGCTTAATCAAACGTCTTGTCACTTATCAGAAATAATGTAAAGTATAGAATATAAAGTCATGGTGCAGTGGAAAAAGAGTTACCACAGTTCATCACGATTCTTTCGATTCATCTTCAATGCTTCCTCCATCTTACCCCAGACATGCTCAATAATGTCTGGTGACTGGGCTGGCCAATCTTGGAGCACCTTGACATTATTTGCTTCAAGAACGTTGAAGTGGTGGCTGAAGTATGAGAAGAAGCGCTGTTGATACCTCAGGCTGTTGATGTTGCCATCCACTCTGCAGATCTCTCGCATACCCCCATACTAAATGTAACGCCAAACCATGATTTTTCCTTCACCAAACTTGACTGATTCGTATGAGAATCTTGGGTTCATGCAGGTTCCAATAGGTCTTCTGCAGTATTTGTGATAATTGGGATGCAGTTCAACAGATGATTCATCTGAAAAATCAACCTGCCACTTTTACAAATGATCAACTAGTCAAGTTGGATAGGTGACCAGACTTTTGTCAGGCAGTGTATGCATAGACTTAACTATGTATATATACTGTTGACCCTATACACCTTAACTTTCTGATTTTGAATATAATAGCATGCACGTTTTGTAAAGCTGCATTGGAACAATAGTTATTGTTAAAAGCGCTATATAAATAAGCTTCAATTGAATTGAATTCTGTTTATAGTAATGCACTTGCAGTGTAAACGTATGGGGAAAGATATTTGTAGCACTCTTATAAAAAGTTGAATGTTTTTCTTAGGGGTTTTTTTGTATCAAGTTACTTAACACCACTTTAAATGTTGCATAACAGCACTTATTGTATTGAAGTGAATGCTAAAACACAAAAATATCTAGTCTCGACTTCTGCTGATTTTTAAGAGTAACTTCTTTTAATCACAGAACATTCATTTAAACAAAAGACGATTAAATTAGCACTGCGAAAAATGTTTCAGACAATATGAAACAATGAATTTGATTTCGGTAATATGACATTTTCAAGTAGCATTCAATTGAAAATAATGCGTCCTTTCTATTGAGATTCAATGTCAAGAAAGTTGGGTATGATGTTATTGGTTAATCATATCAGAAAAGGCTTTATATTGTCAAGTTATAATAATGAGGAAAATATTTCACTAATTATGCACAATAAAATCAGGCGCATTTTATTGATAAAAGGGGTCTGTTTTAAATTGATGCTTCTTTTAAAACAGATTAGGGTTGGCAGGGTTTCAACGATATGTAACTGTTGCATTGTGTGTTTTCTCTTCTAAATATCATTAAAACCGTATGTAAAAGTGGCCGTTTATATCAGTGCCTTTCTGTTTTGAAAGCATCGGCTGTCTGATTTGCTGCCATATTGTCAGAAGGGCACTTGAAAGGAGAGTGCATTTGAAGGTCACTGTTAGACATTGACATGCAGGGAGGCAGAACAAAAGTATAGCCTGCATCTGCACATTAATTTCAGATGGGGTGAGAGAAGAGAAGCAGTGTTAAATTTTTTATCCACCTTGTTTCAAGTCTGTTTTTATTTCTCTGCTCATACATTTATATCAGCTGCTTAAGAGGGGTGTTTCACACAGAAGGTCACAAGAGGTGACACTGTCAAGGGTTGAAGGAGAAATCGTGTTTTTCTTCTTTTTTTTGGTGTGGATAATGTTTTGGAAGTGGGTTGTGATAAC
This sequence comes from Danio aesculapii, assembly GCF_903798145.1. Lineage (NCBI taxonomy): Eukaryota > Metazoa > Chordata > Actinopteri > Cypriniformes > Danionidae > Danio > Danio aesculapii. The sequence goes on from NC_079438.1 coordinate 57,139,308, forward strand.
CGCAGTGAAGGTTTTTGCTTACTCAGCAAATATTAGTTGAAGGTCATTGAGGTGTGTGTGTGTGGTCTGAGCTACAGATGCACAGTAGAGCCTCAAAGGGCTCAGAATTCACTGCATGGAGATGAAAAAGTGTGTATGCAGACACGCATATACAAATGACTACTCTCGCCTTGGCTCCTGTCTTCCTGACCCAGAAAAGTAGAGTCCTCATGGGGCCAGTGTCCTGTTTCACATGCTCGTAGGGGGAATGGACATTAATGCAGCCTTCTCGCTTACGGAAAAGACAAAATTACAATCTCTTCATCCAAGAAAAATTGTAACTCCAAAAATGTATGAATTTCACTGATTTAGTGAGCCAAATATAAAACAAACTCTCACTGATTTTAAAGACTATGCGAGTAGACTTTTCAAGCAAAACATCACAAGAATGAGTTTGCTGACTCAAACTGTGCTCAAGAGGTAGTACTAATTAAAAAATGTCTTATTAGCACATGATTTAGCCTGTCAATGCAAATGGAAGGTTTGCTTGACTTGATATTATTGCAAAACATACATCCGAGCAATAGAAAATGGAAATGAAGATAAACTATTGATGCATTGAGATAATGACACCTGTACTATTTATGAAGGCAACAAATTGGGCTCTTCATACTTCCATGAAAAAATAATACAATTGAAAAACAATAACATACTGTGGGTGATGATGCTATGTTGATACCAGAGGCGAATCACCAGACTGATTTGAGCTGATAACAACACTAACTCAAATAACAACTGGTCACAACTAAGATGTGAAGAAGAGTGCTGTTTTTCTGGACACACAACATATCCAACCTTGAAGCAGATGAGCTGCAGTAGCGGATAAACACACCAGTGCCAATGTTGTCAGCTAAGAACAACAAATTGAGGCTACAGTTAGCATGTACTTACCAAAATTGGACAGAATAAGGTTGCTTGGTCTGGTAAATCTTAATTTCTGTTTTCAAATTTTAGAAAGTAGGGTCAGAATTTGACATAAATTACATTAAAGCATGGATCCATCTTGCCTTGCATCAACAAATCAGGGTGGTGGTGGCACATTTTGGCACCTTTAATATCCGTTAAGCATTGCTTCAAGTAATTCTGTTGACTGTCTGCATTTATGACCACAATAGATCTTGTGATGGCTATTTTCCAGCAGGAAAATAAGGCATGTCACAAAGTTTAAATCATTTTAAACTAGTGTCTTGAATGTGACATTGGGCTCACTATACATAAAATAGCCTACACAGTCGACAAACCTCCATCCAATAGAGAATGTCTGGGTTGTTGTGGAATGGGAGATTTCCATAGTGGAAAATTCCATTCAATCTGCAGCAACTACATCATCCTGTAATGTCAGTATGGACCACTTTGCACAACAAAAATGGTTCAACACAAACAGAAGCGTGACAGATCTTCTGCGCCAGTAACGTGACTGAATGCACACACTCAGAACCGCTCATTTAATGACTGAACAAGTTAGTTTTATCTTTTTAAATGCATTTTAGTTTAGACTTTTCTTGTCAATAATGCACTGTTTCATTCATTAGATGAGTGAATCATGTTAGACGAGTGACTCATGTAATAAGTGCAGAAGACCTGTCAAGTTTCTTTTTGTGTTAGACTATAGGCAACCAACATTTTTACACCCTTAGTTTTGTTAATAAAATTAAGACCGCTACTTTTTTGCAGGATCCAACCTAGTATTATCAAGGTATACCTAATGAAATATCCCAAAATAATTATTTTGTGACCATTATTTCCAAATAATGTCAGAAATTTCAACATGAGCATTCAATAGTTAACCTCTTTTTGTATGGACTATACAATAGAACTAAATCAGTAATGTTTTTAGGGCATTATTAAAAAGCTCTTGTTTAGCTACAGGGTAAGCTGAAATTATGCCATCAGGTGCATGCATGTTCAAAACAGAGTCATAAACCTAGGAAAACAACTAGTGAAATCACAGTTGGAGTGTGGCTCCTCCATATAATACATTAGGTGCTGCCCCCCTAGGAAGCGTGTTGATTGTAGAATCAATGACAGGAGGGAACGAATGAGTCTGGGTTTTAACTGAGTCACCACATTTGACAGACAGATGCGCCTCTTGCCCCACCATGAGTAACTGTGTATTACATAAGCTGGCCCAGCACAACATTGATCATGCAGCCTTGCGTCCCAAACAATACGTCACCTTTGTCCATTCCCAGAGGTCAGCCGGACGAGGAGTGCAAGCAGTTGTTGTCATGCATAGATGGTAGAGCTGCATGATATCGGAAAAATCTGACTTTGCAATGTTTTGCTTTTCTGCGATATTAATATGATTTCACCAGTCGAATTGAATAGCGCTATTTGGAAAGATTTCATTAATTTAGATTGATTGCGATCAAGTTCTTGTCTATTCAGTGTGTTTGCATAAATCATAACAAATTACAAGCATATATAAATATGACAAAGCAAAAATAAAAATGAATTAAACAGTGTTTTTTAGAGAGTCTAGTATTCGGATGCAGAAATTGAACAATCAAACATAAAATAACATGGTCATCATTGTATAAATGGTTTAATAATAATAATAATAATAATAATGTAATGTGTATTTTTATATATAGCGCGTTTATATTGTATGGCCTTACACCGAAAGCGCTTCACAATAATGAGGGGGATCTCCACACCACCACAAGTGAGCAGCTCCACTTGGATGATGCAACGGCAGCCACAGGACATTGGAGCCAGTGTGCACACCACACACCAGCTATAGGGGGAGTGGAGAGACATTAATAGAGCCAATTTGGTGGATGGGGATGTTTGGGAGGCCATGATGAGTTAGGGCTGATGGCAGGAATTTGGTCAGGACACCAGGGTAACACCCCTACTCTTTACAAGAAGTGTCATGGGATTTTTAATGACTACAGAGAGTCAGGACCTCGGTTTAACATCTCCTAAAGACGACGCTCACTGACAGTATTGTGTCCCCTTCACTTTACTGAGGCATTAGGACTCACACAAACCACAAGTTGAGCGCACCCTGCTGGTCTCCCTAACACCACTTCCAAGAGCAACCTAGTTTTCTCATGTGGTCTGCCATCCAGGCACTGACCAGGCTCAGCCCTGCTTAGCTTCAGTGAGTAACCAGTCCAGGGCTGCAGGGTGATGGCTGTGTAATAGTTATAATGTCATTATTTTTTATCTTTTATTAATATTTATTAGAGATTTAATAATGAATATTTAATAATAATAAAACTAAATTCTGTGATGTGATTATTGCAGACACACACATTGTAATATCAATGCTCAAACGATATATTTTGCGGCCCTAATAGATGGATTTTGTTCTGTTAATATAAGGTGCAGATATACACCACAACCCATCATCCCCATTTATTGCACTTTTGTTGGTTTAAATTTTAAATGGTTTAAATAAAGCAAATATTATTTATTGCCATCTATACTTAAAAATCAATGTAATCACTGCACAAACGTTCTTTTAGATCAGGGGTGCCCAAACTTCTTTCATACAAAGGGCCAAAAACCAAACTTGGTCGGCGCCAATAGCCTTGTGGTTAGTGCGTCGACACATGGCACCTAGGTGTTCGCGGCGTCCCGAGCTCGATTCCCGGCTCGAGGTCCTTTGCCAACCCTTCCCCTATCTCTGCTCCCCACACTTTCCTGTCTGTAAAATCTCCACTGTCCTATCACAATAAAGGTGAAAACCCCTAAAAAAAAAAATTATTATAAAAACCAAACTTGATTGAGGATTGTGGGTTGAAGGCAAATATAGGTGGGGTAATTTACCATGGGTAATTTCCAAATTTATTTAATAATGTTTAAAAATTACTAGAAAACATTGATTTATATTACCTAATACAGTTTTTCTTTACATTTTATAGTGAACTTATTACAGTAAAAACAAAACGATCTAATTTATAACAAAATTACACTAGTTTTAGCCTTGATTTGCTTGCTGATGTCTTCTGAATATTTCTCTATGCATTGAGTTACATTTTTTTTTTTTATTTTAAAAATCAGATTCGTTTACATTTAATTGAAACATTAAATTTCTGTTTGCTTTTTTGTAGCTCAGCAATTAAACAAACAAAAAAGGTTAAGTCAAATTAGAAATGACGATCGCCTCAACCCTCTCCATCATACTCGCTCTCCTTTCAGATGTGATGGTGGGCCAAATCAAAGCCTACAATGGGGGGCTCTAAATTGGGCATCTCTGTTTTAAATTATTAAATCTTTGTAACACTAAAAAAACCCAATATTTTACTGTTCACTTTAAAGTTTCTTTAGGGCAGTGTTTCCCAACCATGTTCCTGGAGGCACACCAACAGTACATATTTTGGATGTCTCCCTTTTCTGACCCATTAACTTCAGGTGTTGGAGTCTCTTTTGATGTTATGATGAGTTGATTCAGGTGTGTTTGATTAGGGAGAGGTTGAAAATGTGTACTGTTGGTGTGCCTTCAGGAACAGGGTTGGGAAACACTGCTTTAGGGAACCAAGAATTTGTTATTTTTATTTTTGAGAGCAGACCTATGGTTGAAATCATTTGGATTTAAGTGGTTTTCAGTCCTCTGCATTTGTCTATTCTACCAAATCTTTTTCATTTTGTCCAGTGGCATATTGGGATGTAATTTTTGTCATCCACAGCCTAACAGACCCATGTACCTGCAGCATGTAATGGAATTTTCTCCCGCTCCCTGCTGAAAAGGCCAAATAAAAATATGTTATTCGCCTAGGGCCAAACAAATACTGACAAGAATGTTAGGTGAAAAAGATTCAATGCTGCTTTTATTTCTGTGCAATACCATGCAACAATCTTACTTCATTCTATGTAAAACAAATGGCTTTCGCTCATGCATGATTTATATATATATATATATATATATATATATATATATATATATATATATATATATATATATACATACAATCTTCTGCAATTGCAAATGTGCAATCCCTGTCACTAATAATTTGATAACAGAATTTTTGTTATTGTTCCTTCAGGGCTGAACATAATGCATGACTCAAACAGTGCTCAAGAGCGTAGTAATAATTTAAACATTTCTTATTAGCAGACGATTTAGCTTGTCAATGCAAATGGCAGGACTCCTAGTGCATTTTGGTATTTGCAAATGTCAGAGTGGAGAAAAGGGGATTGATTTGGGCACTTGTCTATATTTTGTACACTGTCTTTGTAAACCACATGAAATAGTGTTAAAGCTGACCCAATCAGAAATCAAATAGGGTTCAAAGATTTGTTCATAATCATTTGATCTGTCTAATAATGCTAATAATGCATTGTTATGTGACAGATGGGTCTTTTTCCTGAGAACATGGCAGTCTGTCAGCTGCGTGTTTGGATATGCAAGAACAAGGTGTCTGATATAGATGTGACTGACAGGTTTTCTTGTTCCAAGCTAGAGGAAAAACACTGAAGTGATTTTAATTTGCTCTGAACCAAGATACCCACTTAAGAGGTCTACAGAAAAAAACACTCGTCCAATAAATCACTGTATAAAAAAGTACATCATCTTGCTTCAAATAAACGTTTAGAGTGTCAGAGATTTGGTTGACTGTGTTTTCCTTTATGCCTTTTTTTAAAATGCCTATTGAGAAAATGCCAAGGTCACTAAAAAGTGGATTTCATTGTTGTGCCCTATTCAAATCTCCACTCATTTCCTCACGTGTTCCAACCGTGCCGGTCACTGAAAAGGTTATACAGTCACCCCCCTGATATTCATGGCTCATCCATTTTTTGAGTCATGTGTTTGAGTAACCTTTACATCAAAAGCAATGTCTCTCAGGAACTGAAGCTGCTAAGGAGTGAAATCATTGCCTTTGTGCACTCCTTAAGTCTTTTTTCTGTCTTTTCTTTTGCTGCCCTTTTTTTCCTCATAGGCTTTGTTCCTGCTTTTCCTTTGCCTTCTCGCTCCCTTCAAACATTACATATCTGTCACTCTCACATTTTTCTCTGTCTGCTTTCTAAAGACCATGAAGATGGAAAATAGATGTGCTGGATTGCTCATATAGCTGACAAAGCCCTCACCAGGTGTGGCCTGTTATGCCAATATGCCTGTCTATTTTTTTAAATGCATATCATATTCTGTATCCGGAATATTCTCATTCACTATTCCCTACATTAGTCCACTTATATAGTCCAATGAATGAATGAAAACAAGTAAGTGAATTCAGGAAGTTGATAAATCTCTCAGATGGTTTAGATTTAAGCCTGGTTTCTCTCAAGGTTTTTTTTCTTCACTTTTGTCAATTGGTGAAGTATGTTCATTGCCACTGTTGCCACTGGCTTGCTTGGTTAAAGACTTGTGGAGCAGTGCATTGATGGATTTGCTCTTCAGTGTTTGGACTTTCAGCACTGAAAATTAAACAACACTGAACTGAACTAAACTGAACTTCAACTCTGAAAACTGGACTGACAGTTTCAATCAACTAGAACTTCAATGTTAAGCTGCTTTGACACAATCTTCATTGTAAAAGCACTATATAATAAATACAGATGAATTGAATTGAGATTTTAAACTTGGTCAAGAGTTTTGATTTACGTCATATAAACGTTACTTTAATAAAAATAATTATTTTGAAAATTATACTAATAGGATTCCATCTTGTGGTAAGATGCAGAAATCCAGTCTGCAGTGATCGTAGTTGGCTAAAAAGTTTAAATAGCCATAACCTAAACAGCCGAGTCCATCACGTATTTATTTGCATTGTGAGGATTTGCAGCATGTTCTCTTTATTTGTTTGTGTTGTGATGATTAGCAACACGTATGTTGTCAAACTGATGAAGATCTTTCCTTTCCAAACTGATGAAGATCTGCTGGTGTTTTTAGTCATTGCAGCGTGTTAAGTTCTCTCGGTCACTGTATAGATATGTCAAATACAGAAAAGAAGATTTGACACTATACTTTTGTTTCATCAAGACTGGTGCTAGAAAACCCAAAGGCCAACTTCTAACCGATTATGTTGCACAATATTGGAAAAATCTGATATTGCGAGGTTTTATTTTTCTGCGATAATTATTGCGATATGAATCGTTTCACAAGATTTTCTCATGAGTCTAACAGTATTCAGGTACAGAAATGAAATGATCACTTTGCAAGAAATGCTTTTCTTGCTTTGCTTTGTCTTGTTTCTGGTCCAAATATCAAAGATTTCTTAGAGCAAGTAAAAATGCTGCTTTGTTTTCACCTTCAGAAGAAATAGGTCAAAATTAAGAGGTTTTTCTTAAAACAAGCTAAATTATCTGTCAGTAGGGTAAGAAAAATAATATTGTTTTCACTTTGAAATGTAGATATTTGGACTGAAAATGGTGCAGTAGGTGATCTGCCACAATGCTAACCGGTTAGCATAATATCTTTGAAACAGTCCCTGCCCTGCTGTCCAAAGCCACACCTCCTGAAACAGGAATGCTCTCATCCTAAAGATGACCGGAGACCACCCTCTCTCACGTGCTGTGCTAAAGCAACTCTGCTTGGGGCTTGTCCAGCGGCTTGCAGGAATTACACGTATTACTAAGCCATACTTGCATGCTATTTTAGACTGAATATTCAGAGTAACATGGTGAACTATATAGGGAGCGCGTCACAGATCGTCATTGTTCAAAAATGAACCAATCTGATGTGAATATAAAACCGGTTTAGCGCGGAAATAAAAATCTACATTATTGATGCTGTAAAAGGTCTCTTATGAAACTGAAAATAGTCACATCAGTCTATCGCCGGAAGATTTCAGTGGCTGAACAACACTTCTGTGCATATAATCCATTCATAAAGCAACAAAATCTACATCAGCTTTGCGTGACTAAAATAGTTTTAAAACATAACATTACCTATCTAAAAGAAATAATTCAGCCATGGTGTCATCCTTCCTCCGGCGTGCAAAAGTACGCTCTCTTTCTCTTTCTCTTTCTCTTTCTCTTTCTCTTTCTCTCTCTCTCTCTCTCTCTCTCTCTCTCTCTCTCTCTCTCTCTCTCTCTCTCTCACTATCTTTCTCTTGTGTGCACATGAACGTGCAGCGCGTGTATGCACAAACGACAGATCTGCTTGAACAGGTACGCAGTTGTACAAATCTGCATTCGCTGACTTTTAATTGGACGAACATTTTTTAGTCTTCTGCCTTACCCAGATTATAAAAATACATATAAACACATTTAGATCATTTACTGTAATCATTCCTATTGGAATGTGAATAGACTTTCAACAAGCACAACAAAAAATGTTTCTGAAGACATCCACCTACTGCACCTTTAAAAACAATACCGTAGCTCATGGTCACTTATAATTCAGCCTTAACATTGCATATCTTTATATGTGACTATTGCGGATGTGCACATTGCAATATAGATTCTGAAATGATATTTTGTGCAGCCCTACTGCAGACTTTGTTTTTTGCAGTGCTGTGTATGATATGTGTTAAAAGAGTACTGGTACACTGTTACAGATCAGAGACCTGTTAGCTACTGGCTCCCATGTGTGCTGATTAGCACTCCTCGTTCTTGCACGTCGTCTCCTCTCGCCCATTACCCATCAGTAACACATTACTGCCAAGCACCCACCTGACAAATTACTGTTACCATGGAGACCATATGCACATGCCTTTTTAACATGCCTTCTGCCTGTTGTCCATTCTTCTCAATTAAGAAAGTTACACAAATATTAAAACATTTAATATGCAGCACTTTTATTTATAGTTCAGATTGCCATTAGGATTTTTTGTTACCAGTCAGTCCTATCGCACTATATTTTGATGTATTCCATGTCACTGATTTATATCCATTTATCATAAAAAATTGAATAGTATGCTGCGAAAATCAACAAACATGTTTATTCAATGCTAATATGATTTAAAGAAATATTAGATTAAGATCACTACTTGGTTAAGGATAAAATCATATATTTGATAAGCCTATAGAGAAGGATGTCTTGTTTTCTACTTTCACAAGACAAAAAAAAGACATTTTATTTCTGGTTATGCGTTAATTCCTTCATTTTCTTTTCGGCTTAGTCCCTTTATTAATCTGTGGTCGCCACAGCGAAATGAACCGCCAACTTATCCAGCACATGTTTTATGCAGCGGATGCTCTTCCAGCTGCAAACATCCATACACACTCATTCACACACATACACTACAAACAATTTAGCTTAACCAATTCACCTATTCTGCATCTCTTCGGACTTTGGACCGGAGCACCCAGAGGAAACCCACGCAATCACGAGGAGAACATGCAAACTCCACACAGAAATCCCAACTGACCAAACCGAGGCTCCAACCAGCAACCTTCTTGTTGTTAGGCGATTGTGCTACCCACTGCACCACCGCGTCACCCACATGGTTATGCATATTTTTAAAAACTCTTGGTTTTATCAATTTAGCATCGAACAATGATTTAAGCATGCATGTATTCCATCCACACAAAGACATTAAATGATCACTAAAAGATATCTGTCCAATTTGGCTTACACACAGCCATAAAAGAAATGACACATGATACGAGATGCATTTGACCTTTTAATGCCAGAGCAAATCAAAGTTTCTTTTTCTCTGAATATATTCCCTCTCATTAGTTATTCTGAGCACACCTTGTCTTTCACCTTTCTCCTTTACATAATCATCAGTTCTCTCCTAAATTGAGTTCTCTTCTTCCTTGTCTGACATTTACCAAGTGCGTCTTAAAAGGCTTTAATCGGTCTTCGTCTTGTTTGTTTTTGAGTTGCTGTGGAAACACGGCTCGTAAATGAATGTCTAAGTGATCCATCATCTTTTCACTTTTTCCTCTCACTTCTCTGTTCTTCAGCAGTACTCTCACATGACCATAACACTTGGCTAAGTGTGAGCAAGTGAACTCTGGATTTTATCTGGACTTGCATCAGCCATGTTGTTGTTTTGGTATTATAATTTAAGGATATGTTTCTCTGAAAAGGTTCTGCAAACTTAATACACTGTAAAAGAGGCTTGATTCCACACATTTTGTTAATGTTGTCCCAACACAAATCAATTAGGTTAACTTTTAATTGTTTAATGTTCAATCCAATTTGTAAAAACATTTAAGCTGTCCCTGTAAGGATGGGTGTTTAACTACAGCAAACTGTAATTCTGCCGAATGACTGATCAGTATGATGGTGAAAACTGTACATTTTTAGTCAAACCATCCTTCTGCAATCTTATTCCAAACATGGAAATAAGGGCAGTTATAATGGGTATAATAGCAGTTATTGTATTGCAATATGGAGCGATTTAAGTGTTAATGTTAAATCAAAAGTAAATCACAGAATACGTGAAAATGACATGATTTAATGACAATAATTGATAATAAACAGTCAATAATAAACTGATTATAGAAAAAGAGCAGAGCAGGAAAAGAGAAAGAGCAAAATTCACAAACCAATTTAGTCTATTCCTCGACCATGTGACCAAAGCCTGAGACATATAAACTGACCAACCAACATGTGGCCACATCATAAAACCCATCAAGTCCAAACACATCTTAACCAGGCCCTAGTTTAATCAGTATCTGCCTTTGGAAACTGTATGGACCTTGGAAAAAAGGACATGTTTTGCAATATAAACAAATGCATATGATAATTTGTGCTCTTACATCCCCCTCCCCCCCAAAAAAACTTGTTTCAACTCATTTTAAATAAGTAGTTTGAACAAGCAGCAAAAGTAATTCTTTAAATGCAGGTTGTACTTTTGTCAAGGCTAATGAAACTACAGTAAAAACAAAAGCACGCACCTCAGCATTTTAGACTTGCTGAAAAAATTTTACAGACAGTTTTACTTTGTGGAAAACTGTGTTTGCAAATAGAGCAGCAATGATTGTATAATACAGAAAGATTACAACAAATTTAATATGGTTACTGCAGTCAAAAATTTGTGTGATTGTTAGGCATATGTTAGTCATATGAATAAGGTTTGTTAGTGACCCCACCATGTGCCAGATTAACTAGTAGATATCAGATTTTTTAAATAGTGTTTTTCTTTACTGTAAAATTGTGCTTAAGTTGTACGTTACTCATGAGATATTCTTAAACTGCTTCTAACTCTAGTCTTTTAAACTCTAGTCTCCATATGGGGACAAAACAAACACAGCCAGAAGCTAATGACACTGGTGTGGTGACCAGGTGTTTTTATGAAAGGAAGTAATTGGCTGGAAATGACTGTGTTGTTGTTCTCATAAGGCACTGTCCCGGCATGATGGCCAAACTTTTTAAAGGGTGGGAATTAGGTGTGGGAGTCTTTAGGATCTTCACAATCCAATTGAGATTCTGAGAGTCAAGATTCAATTCCAAAACGATCGTTAACTTGTATTTTTCTGATATGTTCTGCTATACATTTGCATGCTTACATCTTTACATTTCAACCAGAATTAAAGTTTCTATGCTTTTGAAAGGACAATTGAAACTGAAGAATTGAAAAACAAGGAGTTACAAAGAGCAATTATGAAGAAAAAACATTTCCTAAAGAAGCCGCGTTCATTTTTTTTCGATAAAAGAGAGCAACAAGATTTGTTTATAATATTAATAAAATGTTAAGTTAAAAAATGTACAGTTGAAGTTAAAATTATTATCTCTCTAATATTTCCAGATTGCTATTAACCAGAGGGAATACTTTTCTCAACACATTTTAAAGATAATAGTTTTGATAACTACTTTTGTTAATGCAGTGTGTCGTAATGATGGCATATTATCATGTTAGCCTCCTTGAGTGATTCTAAAACCGCTGGTGCACTTGAGTAGCCAAACATGGCATCGTGTCTATAATGACTCAAGGTTTCTCTTTTGTTTTCGGGTATGAAAGAAATGTGAACAACATCCTGAAGCTGGCCGAAAAATGAACCAGAAGCACCACACCTGTAATTATCGACCTGTCCAAGTGAACCTAATTCCACAGCATGCACCTATTCGCATGTGTGTTTATGCAGGCCCGCACAATCCAATTTAATTACAGAATCGATTCTTTCAATACAGATAAAATTTTTGAGAATCGATCTAGGATCATTAGAATCATGATGCAAATTTGAATACTGAATTGATTCTTTTGATTCTTTTGAATTGTGATGCATCAATGAACCAACTCAGTTCTATTAAGGTAGCAATGATGACAGTGTAGCCAGTATCTACTCTGGGTTTTTTTCTCTCTAGAAATAGGACATCTACCTGAAGCAGTCATGGAGAACGGGGGTTAACTGAACTGAATTCTCTACCAAGAGAATTCAATCAAGCCCACACACAGCGTCTATAATGGAAGTGATACCATCAGGGTGGCATATTTATTACAGGCCCAGGTAGGATACATGATGAAAGTAGGTAGAACTGTGATAGTGACCCACGGATGATCTGCCATCATGTTTTACCTTACTCTACCCATTTCCTACCACTGTATAGGGAATTTATAGATAGTGGATTTATCAGTTAGATGGTAATCTTAAACCACCTCTGAAAAAAAAATCTAGCACTGTCAACCAAGATTAGTACAAGTATGCATGTAGGAGAAACAAGCATAAATATGAATATAATTAAAATAACAGTGGCACATCTCAAACCTTGTACATATGATCTGTATTAGTAGGTTTATTTAATGGGGACAATGCAGTATAACATTGCTACAGTTTAAAGCAATCAATGACTCACATATAGGCTTATAGCCAAAGCCTAATTTACAACCTTGGTACCTGGTTAGGCTTTTTTACACTAAAACAATACAAATATCTTATTATAATATATGATATAAAATACATTGCCAATGCACAAATAAATAAATAAAAATAATAGGAAGCTGCATGGCAATCAGTGCTCACAAACCTGATTTAGCTTAAACCACTTTTTCTGGATTCACATACAGTGCTGTGCACACCTGCCTTTTCAAAGTGTCCAAGAATCTTTTGGATCTGCATTGTGGTACAGATGAACATGCAGTTCCTTACAATGAAGATGGCAAGACCTTTTCCTGACCTTCACTTTTTTTATGAGGGACTATCTGATATAAACATATTCATTCCAGTGTGTAATGATATTCTCCCAAGAGGCATCAAGAAAGCACACCACATAAGTTCATGTGATCCCTTGGACAGAATAACTTCTCCATCTGCTGAATGGGAGGTCCAGTAGACACGCTCTGTATAAGATTTCCCATTTATTCCAACAATAGCCCACAACATGCAAGCCAATCTAATCAACATGGTACCCGGGTGTATTTTTAGTCACATTTCACCTTCCTAGTGTTTTCCTCATTCAAAATTGGTCCTAGAGTTTGAGCTTAAAAGCATTAGTCCAAATATGTTTTCTCCCTCTTGCCCGTAAAGAAAGCGATCGTTGGCCACCTGTTCCAGCTAAGTGCTAATTCTGGGAACAAAAGCGTAGTGCTTGTCTGGATGTGAGTAATGTGAAAACACCTCATTCACAGCAGTTGGCGGTTAGCCATCCCAGGTCACCAGCTTGCACTGAGCTGATCAAATCCATCTCCACGGTGACTGTGCATGTCCCTGCTAAACCATTATCCCTCCGCGGTTCAGGGCTAAATGAGGGCTAGCGCATTACATGCTGCGAGTGAACCTGCCGCAAGCAATTAGGTCTCTCTCAATCCTATGTTTTCCTTTTGCCTCTGATTCACATGTGTTCTTTGACAACTACACTCTGCTGTTGCATAAGTGACAGCACGTCATTTACACTTCTGGACAACAGCCAGTTTTGGCTCAGTTTTGTGAATGTAAACTAGAGAAGTATAGATGAACAATTATAAACCTGTGTCAAATATAACATGAATAAATGGATATAATTACTGACTTGACTAAAATCAGACCCTGACATGCATCTGACATGTACCTCACTCAGGACATGTGTTAGGGCTTCCCCTTCCATAATACTCCTAAAACACGGATTGCTGTAAAATTTGCAATGGCAGGAAAGCGTTTTCTCTTGTCAACGACAGGGAAAGAGTTAAGCGAAATCATTTATCGATTTCATAGATGGTAATACAAGCCATACATTCATTCATTCATTTTCCTTTCAGCTTAGTCCCTTAAATAATCTGGAGTCGGAATGATCCGCCAACTTATCCAGCATATGTTTTTTTTATGCTGTGGATGCCCTTCTAGCTGCAACCCATTACTGGGAAACATCCATACACACTCATTTACACTCATACACTACGGACAATTTAGCTTACCCAATTCCCCTATACCACATGTCTTTGGATTTGAGGGGGAAACCAGAGCACCCTGAGGAAACCTACGTCAACACGGGGGAAAACATGCAAACTCTACCCAGCCGAGACTCGAACCAGCAAATTTCTTGCTCTGAGGCAATCGTGCTACCCACTGCGCCACCATGACACCCCAGCCATACATGTAAAGCACAAATAAAGTCCTTCAATTTGGTCATGTCCATCGGCCGCCATCCTTGAACCAATCTCCATAGTAAACTGCTTGCTTGTCTGTCTGTTGCACTGCTCTTTTTAGATGTTTGCTCACACTTTCTTTTGCAGTTTGAAGTGTGTCAAACACACAAAACGGCCAATTTGCACCATGCTATTCACTCGATTTGAGCCACAGGATGTCTAATCACATCTTTGCATTGACTTCACATGTAAATCACTCACGCTTCATCCGCGTCTGCTTACTGCACAGGCTGCAAAACAATTCCTCACCCTTTCCATGTAATGTTAGGATTGTGAGGGCACAGCTGAGACGTCATTTTTCGAGAGACACTCAAATACATTACGTGCAATTAATTGCAAACTGAAATAAATCTAATTGGATTATATGGTTTGGAATTGAATGTTTTATGATATGAAAATTTTTTGTGATAATTTTTGAGTTTCAAATAAGAATTTTGCAGGATAGCAAAAATTTGTGACTTTTTGTTGATTTTTGTGTTGGCTTCAGCGATCGCGGACCACAAAGCAGGTCATAAGTGACTTTTTAAAATTGAGATTTATACATCTAAAAGCTGTATAATTATGCTTTCCATTTATTTATGGTTTGTTAGAATAAGACAATATTTAGCTGAAATGCTACTGAAATAAGAGGGAAAATCACATTTAAAGTTGTCTAAGAGAAGTGCTTAGCAATGCATATTAAACAAAGTGAGTTTATGGTTAGAAATGTACTAAATTTCTTCATGGAAATACTTAATATTCTCATGATTTTTGGCATTCATTAAAAGTAATAATTTTGACCCATACCAAGCATTTTGGCTATGGAACATAAGATTAGTTTTGTTATCCAGAGTCACATATGAAAAAAACCCTAAAGTATACACTCTAATGAAAACAGGCTGTCTTAACGCTCTCATGCATTGCACATACTTGTGTCATATTGTCAAAATGTGTGTTAACATCTTGTGAACCTCCCTGAGGAAAGCTAAGATTGGCACTAAAGCTTTGCTGTTGTTTTTGACAACAGGAGAAGTGTTTCCCTTTCAGTCTTACTTCCTAAGATATTAAGCTACAAAAACAATCCAGCCACCCGTGTATCAGAAATCAGAACGGACCCTCACCAACACCTGTAATGAGGTCACAGGGGATTGCTGTTTCTTCTTATACTTACCATAGTCAAGACACTCCCTTGGGATTTTCACTAGTGCTGCAGTGTGCAATATGCATGTTTCAATCTAGTTGGTTTGTCTACTTTAATCTTTAAACATTCATTTTGCCCTGAACTTCATACTTCTGTTTGCAGTATTAAAATCAAGCCTCTTTCTGAATTGGGGACATTTCTTTTGCACAATGCTGGAAGGGGGGAAGCTAAATCAGAGCAGGGGTTGCAGTCCTGGCCTCATTTTAGCCTTCAAGTGGTTTTGAAGAGCGGGTGAAGGAAGTCATGTGTGTCCGTCATTTGCGTGATTAGAGCTTGAATATGCTGCTTGCCGGCAAGTACTTATCCAGCGCTGATGGCTTTATCCCACCACCCCTTCCTATTACACTCAATCTGTGCACCATTAGTCAAGTGCATACAGAAAAGGGGTAGATTTACTGGATTAACACTTCCTCTCGTCTGCTCTTTTTGTTTTTGTTATAAGCACATCTGTTGCATTCATATCCATTCACCTGCAGTTTTCCAAGCAGAGTGACTGGACCTGATCGTCTTTGATCCACTGGGGATTAGATTGAAGTTGGACGTGGTTTTTGAGAGAGATTAAATTAAAGGCAGGATCAGAGATCAGGACCGTCTGCTAGAGCTGCTTTGAGTGCAGCAATGGAGAACTCCCCATGTTGCATTTTTAAAGGCAATGTCCTGTAGTCACAGCTAAGCTGAGACAGTCGAATTTTAAGAAATTGAATTTGACCTACTTTTCTAGCGGTGTTGAGCATGGTGACGTCAATCGGTGCTGCACACGGTGCCCTCATGCAGAGAGTACTAGTCTCAGGTGTAGATAGGACTTAGAACTAGAGATGCGAATGTAGAGTTTAGCAAGTTGGGCACATTTTTATGCATTTTGATTTCTGAATGTTTTGCTTCCCACATCAACTCTACTCCAATATAAGACCTTGCTCAAAACCATTAAAATCCTCTATAATTTGTACTCCAATATAAGACCTTGCTCAAAACCATTAAAATCCTCGATAATTTTTACTCCAATATAAGACCTTGCTCAAAACCATTAAATTCCTCGATAATTTCTACTCCAATATAAGACCTTGCTCAAAACCATTAAAATCCTTGATAATTTCTACTCCAATATAAGACCTTGCTCAAAACCAGTAAAATCCTCGATAATTTTTACTCCAATATAAGCCCTTGCTCAAAATCATTAAAATCCCACATCATTTGTATTCCACAATGAAACCTTGCTCAAACTTTTTTTAATAATCACATTGGAAGCTTACAGCCTTGCTTGTGTTTACTTGTCTTGCATGAGATTAAAGCATTAGTTCACCCTCCAAAAATGACAATTATGTAATTATTTACTCACCCTTTGCTTGTTTCAGACCTTTATCATTGTCTTTTGTTAAATACAAATGAAGATATTTTGAAAAATCTGTAACAATTAACTTCCATAGTAGGAAAAACAAATACTATGGACATCAGTGTTTACAGATTTTTTTTAGCAATCATTAGAATATCAACTTTTTTTTTCATTCAACAGAGCTTTGCAACCATTTGAGGGTCAGTGAATAATGAGTACATTTAAATTTTTGCATGAACTGTTCCTTGTAGCATAATGCAATTCACACTGTGTACGTTTTCTTTTTGGTAAAACCAATTTTGATCGGTGTTTGCTTATTATTGTTTATCCCACAGAATCCATCACAGGTGGGGACAGCCCTACAAGTGTTTTATAACCTCGGAAATCTGAGAGAGACCATAAGAAGTGTGGTAGACGGATACAGGACATCGGTGCAAGAGAACGTTGTTAATGCCTTAGACATTAAGGTCCTTACTCAGCCTTCCAACACCAGAGGTTTGTAGTTTAGTGCATTCATGCTGGAGTATGTTATTTGTGTGTGTGTGTGTGTGTTTGTGGTTTATTTAGTTGCTTTTTTGTGTGTGCTGGGTTTAGGTGCCCCTGGCAGAGCAGTCATGCCCACTCCTGGAAACACAGCTGCATTTCGAGCTGCTCTTTGGACGAATTTGGAGAAACTAATGGACCAGATCTGTGCCGCGTGTGGTCAGGTATGCAGACATTCATTACATAGATGCTCCTGTTATGAAACACTATTAATGTGATTAGGCAAAACATCAGTAGTTCACAGATGGCTGTGGTATTACCATGTGCCCATCCATTTTCTGGTGTTCACTTGTAAAGCCCTGACATGGTAAGCTTGATTTAAGCCTCAAAATTAACTTTGTGCCTCTAGTGCAGATGGTAGGGCGAACAGAGGATGCTTGATGTATGTGTGCATGTACAGTTGAGGGCAAAATTATTCATCCACATGTACAGGGATACTAATAATTTTGACTTTAGATGTATGTATAGGTAGACAAAATATTAAATTAACTTTTAAAAATGAAGTTTTGTTTATTAACATATCAAAAGCTTTTCAACAAAGACTTAAATGCACCAGCACACTCACATCTGTGCTTAATTTAAGTGTGAATTGTAGATCACTCTTGATAGGGGTCATTAAACATTACTATATCTCTGAACAGGTACAGCACCTGCAGAAGGTTCTGACAAAAAAGAGGGATCCAGTGACTCATGTTTGCTTCATTGATGAGATCATCAAGGTGAGATATGGACGTTGTCATTTATTTCTTATCTTTGCTTAAATTGACCTTTTTCATTGGAGTGGATGTGCAGTTACATATCATTATTAAGTTGTAAAGGCTCACACTTTTTTTTTTAATACACAATTCACGCTATTACCTAACACATTAAGCTCAATAAACTTAATTTGCTGCTTTTTAAATGTTAGTTAGTTGGGTTTAGGTACTGAGTAATATTAGAGATGTAAAATAAGATACTTCTTTACTTTAGACTTTCATACTTTTTGGCACAGAGGGTAGCATGTTGGCCTCACAGCAAGAAGGTTGCTGGTTCGAGCCTTGGATGGGTCAGTTGGCATTTCTGTGTGGAGTTTGTATGTTCTTCCTATGTTTGCGTGGGTTTCCTCCGGGTGCTCCGGTTTCCCCCACAAGTCCAAAGACATGTAGTACAGGTCAATTGGGTATGCTAAAATTGTCCATAGTGAATGAGTGTGTATGGATGTTTCCCAGTGATGGCTTGTGGCTGGAAGGGAATCTGCTGCGTAAAACATGTGCTGGATAAATTGGCGGTTCATTCCCCTGTGGTGACCCCAGATTAATAAAGGGACTAAGCTGAAAAGAAAATGAATGAATGAATAAATGAAAATAAGATACTTTTTACTTTAGACTTTTATCTTTAGACTTTAATACTTATAAGTGCCAAAAATCAGTTAACATCGTATTAATAGTCATATTAATAGTTATTAATAGTCATCTTATTAATAAGCCAGTTTTAAATGTTACTTAAACTAACCATCTACATTGTAAAAGTGCTATAGCGCTATAGAAATAAAAATGAATTGAAGCGTTACATTGTAAACTTGTATTAGGAATTTATATATAGCGGTATTGTATATATCCAAATTTACATTTGGATATGGATGTGTAGTTGCATTGGAGTGGATGTGCAGTTAAATATGATTAAGTTGTAAAGGGTCGCACTTTATTTTAATGCACAATTCACACTAGAAACTAAGACATTAAGCTCAATAAACTTGATTAGCTGCTTATTAATTGTTAGTAAGTTGGGTTTAGGTACTGGGTAATATTAGAGCTGTAAAACAAGATACTTTTTACTTTAGACTTTCATACTTTAGACTTTAATACTTATAAGTGCCAAAACAGTCAAAACCTTGTTAATAGGAAGCTAATGAGAATGTTACTTAAACTAAAGCATTACATTGTAAACTTGTATTAGGAATTTATTTATAGTGATAACGTGCATATCCAAATTTACATTTTTCATTGGAGTGGATGTGCAGTTACATATCATGATTAAGTTGGAAAGGGTCACACTTTATTTTATGCACATCTCACAGTATTAAAAAATCCTTAACCAAGTCTTTTAGTTCAATAAATATCTAATTAGCTGCTTATTTCTTGTTACTAAGTTGGGTTTAGGTATTGGTTAGGATCGAGTATGCAAAATAAAGTCTTTATAAGTGCTAATAAACAGTTAATATCTTAATAGGCAGGTAATAACCCAGTTTATGTATAGCAATATTGTGCATATCCAACACTATCTCACGGCAATTCGTAACTTTATGATTTAGTACTAATTTGTATGAATTTGTACCATTAGTAGTATTTGCTCATCCTCCAATGATAGTTTAGGTTTTAGCGGTTTAGGGTTTAGGGACCTCCTTAAAAAGGCACCCTTTAAAAAAACGTACATTTTACTTAGCCACTAAACTGACGAAACTTAAAATGGTTATGTGTCCTCGTGAGATTGGTCTGGCATATCATCCCATGTGAGAAGAGTCTTGTCCTTGATATGGAGTGATTTATTACAAAGGATTTTTGTATATGCTGCCCTTGCCTGTTGCTGACCTGCCCGCATAGCCCCTGCTGGTTTAGTGGCTGCTGGCACATTAGCAGTAAATGACATCCTAATTGGTGTCTGCAGGTGGCTGGCCCCTCTGTGACAAGGTTACCTAGCCCACACGCATACACACATGCATACACGCATATATCCAACACACACTTTTTTTTCAGCCGTTTTATCTACAATTCCCATTTGGCTCTGGGTGACTTTGTGAACTAGTAGGAGTAGCGCTGCACAGTATGTCGTTGTCACAATGTGATCATTCGCAGTGGTCACATCACAGGATATACATGAAAAAGTTTACCGTTGCTATATTTAATAACAATTCTTTTTATTGAATTTATACAGCAAAGGCGATGCACTATTATTTTTATGTCCTTATTGTGTACTATTATGTCCTTATACAATTACTGTAAAACCATAAAACATGTAAACCATAAAACACTATTGTATTTATCTATGCTTGTAGATATAAAATTAGCACATATAATATTGTAGGTATAATATAGTAGTTTATAATGTTTTTTTATGCAGATGCACTCTCAATCGATCTAAATCATCCTGATCGATCTAAATGCATTTATACAATAATCGCAGAATAACAAAATATTGCAATGCTGCAGTGATGTGAGCAGTGTTTGTTAAGGCATAGGCAGTGCAACACCCCAACCCCACCTTTGTGTGGCCCGACATCCGTGGCTCTCAGTTCCTTCAGTGGCAAATTTGGCTAATTACAGCCGGTAATTAAGGTGCTATTTTCTGCTAAATGAAGGGCTAAACTGTGAGATCAGAACAGTTATAGGGGCATTTAGGGAACGAGTGGCATGATTTCACACGATAGATTTCAAAGAGAGCATGTAATGTTGGGAATTAGAACTAGCCTTTGAGCAATGCATTTTCTCAAACCATAACCAGCCAAGCTAATATTGCACATAGACTAGTCATCTGAATAGGAATTGAGACGTGATGTTTTAACCCGGTAAATGCATTTGACCTGGAAGGAATTGAGCCTCAAAATACACCTCATTTACTTATATTTACATTTTGTTAAGAGATATGGCCAGTTTTTCATGCATCTGACGAAATAAGATGAGAATAATGCAGTTTCACAATAACTGCATGGCATTTGCTCAATTAAAACTTGATATAATAAACAACATTGTATACTGTACTACTGCCTACTAATGTTTTCTGTACATACAGTTGAAGTCAGAATTATTAGCCCCCCTGAATTATTAGCCCCCCTGTTTATTTTTCCACAATTTCTGTTTAACGCAGAGCAGATTTTCTCAGCACATTTCTAATCATAATATTTTTAATATCTCATTTCTAATAACTGATTTATTTTATCTTTGCCATGATGACAGTAAATAATATTGTACTAGATGTTTTTCAAGACACTTCTATACAGCTTAAAAGTGACATTTAAAGGCGTAACTAGGTTAATTAGGTTAGTTAGGCAGGCTAGTGTAATTAGGCAAGTTATTGTATAACGATGGTTTGTTCTGTAGACTATCGAAAACAAATATAGCTTAAAGGGGCTAATAATTTTGACCTTAAATTTTTTTTTTTTTTTATTAAAACCGCTTTATTCTAGCCGAAATAAAACAAGTAAGACTTTCTCCAGAAGAAAAAATATTATCAGACATACTGTGAAAATTTCCTTGTTCTGTTAAACATCATTTGGGAAATATTTAAAAAAGAAGAAAAAAATTCAAAGGGGGACTAATAATTCTGACTTCAACTGTATATTAAAATGTGCAATATATGTGTGCTAAAATAGGCATAATTACCTAATAAAATTAGATTACAATAATGCAGTTTCACAAAAACTGCATGGCAGTAGCTCATTTTAACCTGATGCAACAACAGCATCCTGTACTACTATACACTAATGCATTTCGGAAAACCACACTTCACTAAAATTTGGTTATGAACATAGCTATAGCTTGTGTTTTGTGCAAAAGAGAAAGGGTCTGTTTTCAAATCTACTGCCACTTTCGGCAGTCTCTGTATTTCTGCCCTTTTGGGGGAGATGAGTTGAGCGGCTTCTAATCACCTCTTGGAAATCGAGATTTTCGGTCAGAAGATTGAGGTCTGCAGGAATGGGGGGAGGTGGGGGCATTTCCATGGAAACACATTCTGCTGTCTCCCATGGACCCTCTCTTTTCACAAAAGTTTGATTTAAAGGGCCATAAAATCCCCCCTCTTTCAGTTCAAGTCTACCTCAGAATTTTTTTAGAAATGCTCTGAGATGGGCGTGGAGTGCTGCGAGCAGAGGGAGGAGTGGGTGTGGCTGGCAGGGCAGGGGGAAAAGAACTGCTTTTGTCAGTTGTCTCAAGATAAAAAAAAAATCAGATACAAAATGTGAAGAGACCCATGATTTTATAATGTACAAAGTTAAAATGCAAAGAAATAAACTGTGAGTAATTTAATGCTGTGACATCTACGATAGGCTATTCATAATTTCATATAATATATAATCACATTTTGTTATATCATTATAAAGATAATCATGTTTATATAAACACTAAATGAGGAGGACTTCTCTCCTCATAAATCCCTGGGTCTAAATGCAGACACAGTGGATAGCAGTGCAGCAGGTCTCGCTATCTATTCCAACCATTAGCCCTGCCGATAATCCGGAGAATTTTAAACATAGCTGAACAGCAGCACAGATAGGCGATGTGTCTGAATGGTAACAAACTCAACTGATAAAAGACAAACTCCACCATTCTCCAATTCTCGTACAGCTCTCTCAACAAAAATGCTTGCTGTACACAAACAGGTTGGCTGTATTGGTGGCCCTGACAGCATCGCGGAAAAAGCCATGCAACAAACTCCATGGATCATGGAAACAAACACAAAAGCCTTCACAAACGGCTAAATACCACGTGCCGCGAGTGGCCACAGTCTCACAGCTTGGTGGGTCTGTTGTCTATCATCGGAATGCACCATAGACAGAAAGCATGTGCAATCATGAAAAATTCAGGAACAGGGTCTTCTTATAGGATAAGAAATGCTATGAATAATAATGAGAAACCGATGCATCATCCCTCCACTAGCAGATTCGCGCTACATCACAGATTTTGATGAATGACGAAGATGAAATAAGCTGACAAAAGCTCCAAATTATCCAGTTTTCACCACAATTAAAGCTGACATGTGCTAACATTGTCTCAACTGATGCTGAACACACACAAATCTGTTAACATCTCAAAAAATGTACTCCAGGTATGTAAGGGTGTCTTGAACCATTAAGGGAAAAACATTAATTTTAATTTCTTATTTCTGAAAATAAAACAGTATTTTTACTTCTGACTAAATTGCTTCTTGATTATAGAATGTTTAGTTATTTGGACTAGAAGCAAGCATTTATTTTAACGGTGTACAACTTGCATTCAGTTTAATTCATTGCTTTAGCTACTGAATTGTTTGCATCTTGAGCACACAAACACACAAAAAAATTGCCTTTAATAAAAAGTAAACTTAAAAGACATCTTGAAATTGAACTACCCAGAATGACTGACAGAGTGTCATCAGGTGCTCAGAGTGCTGTCAACTGTACATGAAAGAGACACCCGGCATTTAAAAGGCCCTTGCTGCCTCACAAACCTGTAAATATTCCTAGTGCGCCTCTGATCCTTAAGTTTAACTGGGTGCATGCAAGAAATTGCCTGCATATGCAGTATAGGAAAACATACAGGAACCTTCTGCAGGAGTCAATGTACACCACAACAAGGGGAAAAATAGTGGACAACTGTCAATTGGCTCACAAAATGAGATTCAAATCTTGAAGAGACCCATGATTTTACAGTTCACAAATTTAAAATGCAAAGAAATAAACAGTAATGTAATGCCCTGCTACATTTGTTATTCATAATTTCATATACACATAATTACATTTTGTTCTATCATTATAAAGATAATTATGTTTATATAAACACTATAAATGAGGAGGACCTCTTCAATCCCCGGGTCTGAATGCAGACACAGTGGATAGCAGTGCAGCAGGTCTCTTGTCCTATCTATTTCAATCATTAGCCCTGCTGGTAATCTGGAGAATTTAAACATGTGCGGACACAGCAGCCCGGATATAGGCGGTGTCAAACTCAACTGATAAAAGACAAAGTCCGCTATTCTCCGATTCTCGTACAGCTCTCCAGACAAAAATGCTTTAATAAAAGCTCAACTTGAAATTTAAACTACCCAGACTGACTGACAGAGTGTCATCGGGTGCTCAGAGAGCTGTCAGCTGTAGATGAAAGAGACACCCGGCATTTAAAAGGCCCTGTGAAAGGTTTTTGAGGGCGAGCACCTCTCTTGCTGCTTCACAACCCTTTAAATATTCCTAGTGCGCCTCTGATCCTTGAGTTTAACCTGGTGCATGCAAGATATTGCCTGCATATGCAGTATAGGAAAACATACAGGAACTTTCTGCAGGAGTCAATGTACAGCACAACAAAACTGCTGTCAGATTCCCTGGAGATTGGAAAAGGTGGGTGAATGTCTTGTTTTTTTGTTTTCTATCTCTGCCTCCGCTTTGAAAGCTGTTTTCAAACTCCCACAATCTCACACCTTTATTTGTGGCAAAAACACCCCCCCTACACACATACATGCACCCATCGGAAAACTAAACCTGCAAACCGCTACATTTAACAGTTACACAAGTAAAACAGACCTTCCCGTTGGATTCCCAGCTGCTTTTATGTAGCAAACAAGCCTTCTGGCATCTCTGGCACGAGTTCATCTCCATGGATGGCCCTCTTGTTCACTTCAGGTGTCAAAAATGTGAAATACGACTCTACATCAAGAAAGGCAATCGCTTGAAGTAGTGGAGCATGCATGAAACTGACTTGTGTTTTACTGAAGCAAAGATAAACGGTTGATTTCATCAATAAGGTGCTGAATACATGCCACTCTATTTGGAGGTGTACAAATAAAGCAATGATTGAATGAAATATGCATTAAATCATATCGAAACGTGAATATTTGTTTAAGAATTTGCTTTCTTGGGCTTTCTTTATCCTTTTTAATGATGCAGCAGTCAATCTGGCTTGAATGCTACAAAACCTGATGATCCATGTTATCCGGGATTGTTCTGTAATGCACAAAAGGTTATCTAGTAGTGAACTTTAATAGACCTTTTGTGGCCTTTTCCTTAGAGCTCAATGTCACAAACGTCCTTACATATATATATTTTATACACTTGTATAAAATCTCCAATGTTTTGGAGATCAAACTTAGAGAACAACCTACAGTATCTTAAATTTTTAGGTCACTGCTTAGTCCTATTTGAAGTTATCCTATTTTATAAGGCGTAAAAGAGCAGTTTTTCTAACATATTTCATCAGTTGCATGGATTCAAGGCACAGTATAAGAAAACTATATATATATACCCCAATAATCTGCCTTTTATCACCATCATCATGTAATAATGTGTACTTATATAGTGTATTTATCGTGTGTGTCCATACATCCAAAGCGCTTCACAATTATGTGGGGGGGTCTCTCCACACCACCACCAGTGTGCAGCATCCACTTGGATGATGCGACGGCAGCCACAGGACAACGGCGGCAGTGCTCACCACACACCAGCAATAGGTGGAGTGGAGAGACAGTGATAGAGCCAATTAGGTGGATGGGGATAATTGGGAGGCCATGGTGGTTAAGGGCCAATGGAGGGAATTGGGTCAGGACACCGGGGGCTACACCCCTACTGTTTGCAAGAAGTGCCATGGGATTTTTAATGACCACAGAGAGTTTAACGTCTCATCCAAAAGACGGCGCCGACTAACATTATAGTTTCCCGTTCACTGTACTGGGGTGTTAGGACTCACACAGACTCACTGGTTAACCGCCCCCCTGCTGGCCTCACTAACACCACTTCCAACAGCAACCTAGTTTTCCTATGTGGTCTCCCATCCAGGTACTGACCAGGCTCAGCGCTGCTTCGCTTCAGTGAGTAACTGGTCTTGGGCTGCAGGGTGATATGGCTGTGGCAATTAACCATCCCTTTTATTAATCCAACTTTGTAATCCAAGCCAATTTCTCCTCCAAATAATAACCGTACTACTAAATAATCAACCTAATAATCCTTATACTTGTAAATTAATTCATTATTTGACATAAACTGAGTCATAATCTGACAGGGATGCTTTTTTTTATGCAGAACACCGGCTTCGAGCATGACCGTCATCAAGCAAACTAAAATATGAAACAATTATTAAGTTTGTGTGTGACAATGTGGGGCATTAACAACAATAAAAACATCCTGAAAATGCTTCTAACATAATGAAAACATCTATTCTGATTTGCTGTTGTTTACTTTTGATAACTGAAGCATTTCTCCTGCTTGTTTCTTTGTATCCAGCCATGCAATTAATGTAGGAAAGGACAGAGCAAGTAATTAGAGTAGTGGACAGACTGATAGCTAATGGTTTGGAGGTCTGTACTAAAAGATATCATTTGTGACTCACGCCATATGAGTTAATCTTCGATGTGCAATCACTGTGCATCTCGTTCTCTGTCAATTGAAGGTTGATGTAAGTTACACACTGTGTCAGGCACACAAAGTCTATTGTTCAGTAAAGCTGACTGAATTCAGCTAGTTTATGTGGTCTATAATGTGATTCACTAAATTAGATTTCAAGACGATCAATTTTGCACTCATTGTCAATAGCGATAGGATGTAATGAACTATTACAGCCTTGTTAAATGTCTGATCCTGAGACACTCCAGCCTCTTTACACACACAGCGAGCATCAAGTAGACTGGCACCTGCAGCACATGTCCATCAGCATTAGACCATATTTGTTTTGTTATGATTCCTAAATGATTATTTGCCAGAGACTTCTCTATTTACACACAAATGCACACAGGGCTCAGACATTATTCTGCCAATGACTTCTAATACCAGCGTTTTGAGAGTATGAGAGTTGTTTGAGGGCTGTTATTCTAACCTTTTGTGATTTATTTTACTTAATGTTTACCCCTGAGTTCACTATAAATGTCAGTCAAATTTTCTCATAGTAAAATAATCATCATTTATTTTAGGTGACCATTTTTAAATGAACTTTGTTTTAGAAACAATGCACAATAACAACTACTGGTTTATTACCTGCTTATTATTAAGATATTAACTGTTTATAAGCACTTTTAAAGTCTGACTTTATTCTACATGCCCAATCCTACCCAATACCTAAACAAACTGCTACCTTAATGACTTTTAAAAGGCAGATAATGAGGAGTTTATTGAGGTAATAGCCTTAGTTAATGGTTTGTTGATGGTGTAAATTGTACATTTAATAAAGTATCCCCTTTAAAACTACTATATGTAAATAATCTGAAGTAGTCTAAACAGTTTGCAAGTAAATTCAATTAAATTCAAGTTCATTTGTATAGTGCTTTTCCCAATGATTATTGTTTCAAAGCAGCTTTACAAAAGGTGCACATTATTGCATTACAATCAAATTTAAAAAATTTTACTAGTTAATATAACTTTATTAGTTACTAATACCTTTAATTAATTAGTAAATAATTTCTTTTAACAGTTAAAGGTGTTATATAAAAGCACAGATAACCTACAGTTATTTAGGCGATGTCTATGTGTGCATGTTCAATGAAGTGTATTTGTGCAAATGGAGTAAGAACACCCCAGCAAAAATTAGGATGTGCCTAATTGCCATAATTCTAACCAAGGATAAATGTAAACTGGAAATAGTCTGTGAGATTTTGTTGGTTTGTGCCAGAGATTAACTTCAGCATAATAGCTTTTGACAAACATAATAACAAAAAGAATTGTGTTGATTCCATTTGAACAAGCAGCAACAATATTTTTTGAGTGTAGTCTGAGAGATTTTGTTGGTTGGTGCCTCTAAAGACAGGCTTTGTTTGAACAGCATGTTAATGCATTTTTTGTTATTATGTGTGTCAAAGGCTATTATGCTAAAGTTCATCTCTGGCTGATGCGTGCCGTGTGTTTTTCTCTTTCTCTTATCAGGATGGGCAGCCTGACATCTTGCACACCTTCTGGAGTTCAGTCACTCAGACGCTCTCCGAAGAGCTACAGAAAGCCACAGCTGGTGAGTCTCAGTCTGAGGTTTTTGTTTAAGACGATGCCCCGCCATGCATCTCAAAAGCTCATTCTGTGTGCGAGTGTGTTACACAAGCTCCCCTCCTGCGCCTCGTCTCTCTCTTCTCCTCCGCTCTTGCTTTCTTTTCATCACATTACAGTTGGATTCAAACTCTATTACCCACGTACACTCTTCTGGCATTGCTTTTGAGAAGACTCTGTTAACCTGTTCCTTCTCTAACACGGACTACATTTACATGGACACCGATACTCTGATTTTAATACGATTAAGACAATAGTCTGATTATCCAAGAGTCTACCTTGTAAACAGAGATTTTTAATGACGTTAATCCGAAATATTTATTGAACAATTTTGACTTCAACTAAATATAATCACATCTGCTTACTCAACCGATAACATCTGCATCATTTAGTGGCTGTATTGCAAATTTAAACCAACTTTATACTACAATATCATCCAATTAATAGAGCAAATTGGTTTATTGTGATGGTGCCCATCTTAATTAAAGTGCTTAAGACCTTAGCCCGCACGTCCTCCTTGTAGGGCCACTGTAATTTAGACCTTGGCATTGATGGTGCGGCTCTATTGATCCTTGCTTTTGTTATCATGAGCTAATGATGCTTTGTGCTTCACTCACATGATCAATAGAAAGCAAATAGAAGCCTCTGCATCACTTTCATTATCCAAATGCTTCCCTCTTCAAAGCCTTTATCAATCCTGATTTGAAACCTCTCAATCAAACTTGCTTTTATATCCTCCTGACCCCAGGGGGCTTTACTCTGTCTCTTTCTGCACATCACAAAATGAGAATGTTTGAGGCGAAGATGCAAACTGTTACAGTTCCAAGATGCCTTCAGAAGTCATTTTAGTTCTCAGGTCGATTGTTATAGACTCTGTCTTGAGACATCACCGCTCCACAAGCCTTCAGAAAAGATCTGCTTATAAATGATTTATCACTCCCTCTTTGTCCTAAAATACGTTTTGTGACCACTGACAGCTTCCTCCCT
This sequence comes from Danio aesculapii, assembly GCF_903798145.1. Taxonomy (NCBI): domain Eukaryota; kingdom Metazoa; phylum Chordata; class Actinopteri; order Cypriniformes; family Danionidae; genus Danio; species Danio aesculapii. Next base: position 57,168,467 of record NC_079438.1, read on the forward strand.
CTTCCCAGAATTCTCTCTTGAACTGTGTGCCTTTCAAAGAGCAGGTCAAAGGATGAAGACTGAGTTGCTCAGCACTCAGAAAATGGCTTGTGCTGCTTGTTCAAGCTATATTATTTAGAATAAGTTGAAACAACACAATTCTTGAGTTTTTTTGGGGGTGGATAACTCAATTGTTTTATTTTTAAGCTGCTTAAAGGTGTAAAAAAAACAATTACGTTAATTTAAACGATGTGTTGGGACAACATGAAGGAATTGTGTAGAACCCTGCATTTCTACAGTGAGGGTTGTTTTTTCAGTGTTTGGTGTGAATTGCTCTAACCCTAGTAGAACTGATAATTATTTTACTAACAGTAATACAGGTTTTAATGTCGGTTTTGTTGTTTATAGTGTTTTTTCATTTATTATTGTATTACAACATGAAAGGCAATCTCAGACCCTTGACTAACACTACAGTTCAATGCATTTTCCATTATTTTGACACTGACGTTTGTTTGTTGGTTTTGTATGCACCTCATCACCTACCCTGAGGAAAGATTTTCTTGACAGTCAAGGGTTTTGTTTGAACACTGCTGCATCGCAGATTTATGAAGTGAGGAAATTTAAGCTTCACTACCGGCAATAATTCAGAAATAGAGCGTCAGCAGAGCATGGCTACAGCTTACTGACACCACTCAGTAGAGTAGAACTACTGCGGCTCGTCTTTGTTCTTGTTCTGGCAAAACATTGACGACTGAAACCATTTAAGGTGCATGCGCTTTTGAACTACTCAATTATGCATTCATCAAATCAATCTGCATAGGAAACAATCTGCATAATATTCCAGCATTTAATCACCTGTAAAGTTGGGTTATTACCATATTAATGAAGAGGTATTTTTTATGCAATTCCATCTGACTCTCTCATTCTGCAACATTTTTCCTGTAATTTTTTTTGCTGTTGTTGTTGTTGACATTGTTTCTGTGGGTTTGTGGTTTTTCATCGCACTGAAGAACAATGATTTTTGTAGGTTCCTGTCACTGCTTGTCATAATAACAAACACTTTTAAAAATCAAATTATATTCACAACATTTTAGCCAATATATAAATCTGAATTTGGTTAGTTTTTCTAAACAGAATTTTTTTTAATAGAAGTCTTTTCATGAAAATGTTGTCTTATTTGGGCTGTTAGTATTAATATACAAGCTTAAAGATTCTGTGAGATTAAAATAAAGTTAGATGTTAGTATCAGTATGTTCGATTTAAGGATATCTATAAGCTAGTGTGCTCCAAAACAATGACAAAATTAGCATTTATAATATATAAACATGATATAAACATTCAAAGCTTGCAGTTTGTCATTTGCGCCTAAATGGATCAACGATTTCTTTCACGTCATCTCATACTTTAGTTTCTCATCAAATCTTTTGACCAATCTAATGCTCTCTAGTATCTAACATGCCTCGCCTCCTTCAATTCATTAGCTCAACCTGTTACAAAACAAAACGCTATTGGCTGTTTTTAAAAGGGAAGGAGCTACTTTGTCCCGCCCTCTCTTCATGTTTCGAATTGAAACAATCGAATAAAACTGCACATTTCAAACCACTTGACAGCACACAATGAACAATATTAATTGTAATAGTTATAATAGTATTCAAAGTGTACATCAGATTTTTTAAATAATTACATACACTTTAGAATTTGATGCATCCCTCTGAAGTACATCATAACAGATGCTAAAGCAATATCAGAATTCAGGATGCTTGCTCATAATATACATGTTTTAGATGGTGTAAGTTTGCTTCATGTTGGGGTGAATAACACAATTATGTTGCAATTATAATGAAGGCCAGCTAGTAAAGAGCTATGTTTGTAAACCTCACTTTACTGACCTCAAGAAGCATACTAATGGCTGTGGTCTTTGGCATGCTTGTTAGTGAAACTGTCTCCTATGCTGGAAATGCCATTTATAGTGTGGCTAGTAAAACCAGGGGGGTTACATTATCATACCAAACATGCAAAACGTGAATTTATCTGTGTCCATCCTCCTTATTTAAACGTATCCTCTACTCTATTTATTTCTGCTTTGTTTTCAGCATCAACCTTCCTAAAGCAGGCACTGGAAGGAGAGTATCCCAAGCTCTTAAGGCTTTATAATGAGCTGTGGAAACGGCTACAGCAATACAGTGCGAGCATACAGGGGGCGCTAGTGAGCAGTGGTGCAGGTCTTGACGTGGAACTGCCAGCAACAGAGCATGACACTGAAGATCTGTTCACACACACCAAACCAGACTATGAGTAAGTACTACTATGATACACACTAGTGTTGTCACAATACTGTAATATCAGAATCAATCATCCTAGTAGAATATATGATTTGTATTATCTTATTTTCAAGCAGAGGCCTAATACTAAACTGTATCTGTCAATCACTGACATCCGCCGGATTTAACATCCTGAATGCAAGTAAACGGAAATGCTATGATTTCACATCATAAAAGCCAAAGCTTCCTTATTTAGACAAAGTATTATCTTCTGCATCATTTCTGTTGGCCAACAAAGATTCCTCCTACCCACAAAGTGCTCTCACAACTGCTCTCTTCAATCAGACAGCATTTCTGCTTTTCACCTGAATGGAGAGATGCATTAGGAAGCAGAGAAGGCTTTCTAAGCTCAGACACATTGTCAAACAATCTCTCAGAGTGCATCAACGTTTCTGCCTCTACTCTGATCAGACAGCCAGATCCCATAATCATGATTGTCCCCTAAACAGCCCATGTCTCATATCGCATAATACAGCATCAAAAAAAGCTTGTCAGAATGCATGACAACCAGCAATTAAAGCCAAGATTATTAAAGCCTCTTATGAAAAACTGGCAAATGCATTCAGCGTGTCAGGGTAATCTAAGGGTAAATGGTTTTCTAAATATTTTATTTAGCAGAGATTCAGATCTATGTTTAGCTCTTATGAACTACTTTCTGATAAACACATGCACTTCATAAATACAGCACTAAACATTACGTTTAGTGATACTTTTGTTAAGGATATATCTGTCTTTTGTTAGTTTGCAGGCCTATTTTTTTGCCCTTACTTACAAAGTCGGATTCATTTGGTTTTAAATTCTGAAGATAATGATGTTTATGCCGACCTCTTTGACACTAGTGTCAATGGTTCTGATGGGCAGTGCTTTATTCAGTTTATTAGGTCAGGAGAGAGCACTGCAGCAGGACGAAGGACAGGAGGCGTTCTGGCCTCAGCAAAGGATTGGGAAATGCGAGCAGACCTTAAAAAGCAGCTTAAATACCCAGAGGAAATAGCACAGACTAGCCTCAGACCAGATATTGTCCTATGGTCTAGAGGCACCAAACAGGTGGTGCTTATAGAACTTAAAATACCCTGGGAGGAAAGAATGGAGGAGGCCCATGAATGTAAGCTCAAGAAATATCAAACTCTGATACTTGAGAGCCAAGAGAATAGATGGAGGGCCTGGAATTTACCAGTAGAGGTGGGTTGTAGGGGGTTTGCGGGGCAGTCACTCTGGAGAGCCCTCGGATGGCTGGGAATTGAAGGAATGGCCAGGAAACGCCTTGTAGGAAAGGTTACTATAGAGGCAGAAGCAACATCTCGCTGGATTTGGCTACAAAGGGAGGTTCGGTGGAAAAGCCAACCAGTTGAAAGACAAACCATAACATAGAGTTGGTGGTGGTCAGCAGGAGTAGATCCAGGATGCTGGATCTGCTGTCAAGCCCTCCCGAGGTGTCATGGGCTTAAATCGGTGAAACACCAAGGAAGGGGGGTGCCCATCTGATGACCAGCTGTAACCACCAACCTTATATAGAGTACATCCCTAACTCCCTAACTGGTGCTACAGTAAGAAAGGAGGGGGGAATTATGCCACTGACCCACAGTTGGTGCAAGGCAGAGTACCTGTAAAAGTGGGCCAGTTGCGATGGTCCCATCGTATTTTGCATCTTGCATATTATTGTTTAGGAATCTGTATTAATTTAGTAAAATCTCAGTTACTCAGATTTTTGGTGTACACAAGACAAACAGAGTGATTATTGTAAAATTAAAAGGCTGTCAGCTAGAAAAACTATTTGTTACAATGGCAAAATTAAATCTTTGGGCCTCTGATATGTATTGAAATGAAGAAGTTATGAAGGTTGAGGTTTCATTTAAGTGTCACTCGCTCTATTGTGCTTTAAATTTTGTCTCTACTTTTAATTATATCGGAAGGCATGCGTCTTACTAAAATGAACAGACTTAGGTCAGTGAATTTGTAAATATACAAATGAAGTATGTGATATACAGTCGAGCCTGAAAATGACACTGGCTTCTCCCAAAAGATATTAGGATGATAAACAAGAGGCATCATTGTGGAAAAAATATATACACTTCTCAGCTTTTATTTACATTTATGTCAGAATTGCCAGCAGTATGAATAATTTTGGGCTTGCCTGTACATGCCACATGTTTATCACAATTAACGATGTACTCTGATTACATAGAAATGATGATGGAAACATTGGAGATTTGACACCGTACAAAAGTAGCACAATACTTTTACATTTGTTGATATTTATTTGTTGTATGCACCCTAAATCAAATGAATAACTGCTCTGACATTATTGTTTTATTCTAGTCCAGAGAAGGATCTAAAGGACTCTCTTCAGCCATATGAAGCTGCTTACCTTTCCAAGTCTTTATCCCGCCTCTTTGACCCCATCAACCTTGTGTTCCCTCAAGGGGGTCGAAACCCACCCTCTAATGATGAACTGGACAGCATCATAAAAACAATAGCCAGGTACTGCTCTGATATTTAGAATACTACAGATGTGGTGAGAAATCGAGTCAGAGAATTTCAAAATATATCGATATTCTCTCTTGATTCGATTCTGAGCATAACAGCAGATGGCACTGCATGCTTTACAAACTGCTTGCATCCAATTCCTTACAAATACCACTTGAACCTAAAATAAAAATGAATAAACCTAGGAACGGTTTAAGCAAATGATAAAAGTTTTCATAGTGAGCTATATATCTAGTGACATAAAAGTCAACTTTCATGACTTTTGCACCTACAAATACTCCTCCTTGTGAGCCTTTAAGTGTACAATGAGCCTACAGCAGTATCTGCTGTTAAAAAGCTCAGAATCTATTTAAGAAAGATCAGCAACCTTTTAGGAATCCTTACTTTGGCTAAATGCACGATAGACAAAGAAGTTTTATTTGAAGCTCATCAAAATATCAATATTTTTATTTGCAAATTAACTAATCTGGTTAATCTAGAAAAAAGTATGGTGATTTAAATAACCAGCCTGCATACAGACTGTTCTCAGTGGGCAAGAATACATTATAACTTCATTATACGGCCTTCTAAGAAACCTTACTTTAGCTAAATGCACGATAGACAAAGAAACTTTATTAAGAGCTCATCTTGCATGTACAGAATTACCCCTTTAAGGATCCACTGTATTTTTCCACCACAGAGACGACAAACCAACAATGCATGCAAGGGAATTGTCAATTATCAGTATACTTCAATTTGATTTCATATTACAAATCACTAAAAAAAAATTTATTTTATATATTTTGTGTGCAAATTACCCTATCATCTAGTAAATGTATGGTGATTAAAGTAACCAGACTGCATACAGACTGTTCTGATTGACTGTAATTGGCTGATAAGTCTATCCTGTAAGTTGTTTTTGTATGCTAGTGAGCTGAATGTTGCATCAGTGGATTCTGGCCTCACGATTACAGTGTCCAAGAAAACATATCTTTGCCATTATGCCGCCTTCTAAGAAACCTTACTTTGGCTAATTGCACAATAGACTAAATTACACTTTTAAGGATACACTGCATATATCCTCAACGTAGAATGCAAACCAACAATGTGCGAAATTGCATACAAGAGAAATATCAACTATCAAAAAAAAAATACTATTTTATATTTTTATTAGCAAATCACCTAATCTGGATAATCTGGTAAATGTACGGTGATTAAAGTAACCAGACTGCACACAGACTGTTCTGATTGACTGTATTGCATGTTGTTTTTGTATGCTAGTGAGCTGAATGTTGCATCAGTGGATTCCGGCCTCACGATTGCAGTGGCCAAGAACGCCGCCAAGACGGTGCAGCTCTTCTGCGTCAAGTCGGAGCAGTTGGTAAGAGGCACACAGGGATAATGAGCTCGGCTGAGCGGGAGGCTGTCTGCTCTCATGCCCCTCAACCCTGCCAGGGAGGTGACACACATGGTCGGCGACTGAGCTCATTATGAGAGCCGGGGAAGGGTGGGACGCGTCTCAACAAGCGCTGAAGAATCAGAACACCTGCTGAGAGTCATGACCTGGACAAGAGGCAGGGAAGATCCCACCCTACCTAGTTAGAGGTGCACGTTGATGCGGTCTATAAATAGTAGCCCTATGAACCAGCCAATGATGACGATAGAGAGTGAAATCGCAACAAAATGCAGTAATTGCTTAATGTAGTTAAACAATACAGTCTTGATTGTCATTGTACAAGTACAATGAAATCTAATTCAGGGTTTAAATCTAAGTCCGTACTTAAATTTCAGACATATAGGTTCAAGGGCTGTAAAGTACTTAAAAACAAATATATATTGAAAGTATATATTGAAAGTGCTCAAACTAAATGTAATGTGTATTAATATACCGCATTTATTGTGTATGGCCATACACCAAAAACGCTTCACAATCTTGAGAGGGGTCGCTCCACACCCCCACAAGTGTGCAGCATCCACTCAGCTAATGCGACGGCAACCAAAGGACAACGGCGCCAGTGCGCTCACCACACACCACCTATAGGGGGAGTGGAGAGACAGTGATAGAGCCAATTCAGTAGATGAGGATGATTGGTAAGGACCAATGGAGGGAATTTGGCCAGGACACCAGGGTTACACCCCTACTCTTTACAAGAAGTGCTATGAGATTTTTAAAAACATCAGAGTCAGGATCTGGACTCCCATCCACAAGATGACAGTCACTTACAGTATAGTGTTCCTAGGGGCCCTATGAAAGCATTAGCGTGTACTTGACGGATGGGGGGGGGGGGGTGTAGCGGATGTTAGGAAGGAGGCGGGCGGTCATGCAGGGGGTGGGTGGGGATAGGGGGGGTTCTAAGGTTCTAATAACAACTCTTGGGGGTCCTAAACGACGTGGGCCCTTGGAATCGTTTCCCTCCTAGCGGAGTTCCCTTCACTTTACTGGGGCATTAGGACCCACACAGACCACATGTTGAGTGCCCCCTGCACTCAGCCCTGCATAGCTTTAGAGAGTAACTGGTCTTGGGCTGCAGGGTGATATGGCTTTGGCCAATAAATATGAAATTAAATTCGTTTATAGGTTTTATTTCAACAATTGTACTTAATTGTTAAAAAACAGAATAAAAAAACTTAACTTTTTCAATTGAAAACTTTAATTCAAATCAAATAATGCATGTTTTTAATTAATTTTCCAGAAAGCACATTTAAATATCACCATTATTGAATTGTATTGAAATTCTTTGAAGATGACTTTTTTCAACAGTCAGAATTGTTAAAACTTTTCTTTTAGATATTTTTCATGTAAATTTAAGTGCAAATGAAATGTGAAGTTCAGTAAGGACTTTCATGGCGCTTGGTATGCTGGGTTATGAATTACAAAGGTGCTTGATTTAAAATGAATGATATTTTAAAAAGTCCTTGAATCTGCTTAAGGTCTGTGTGCATGTACCACATTGCCTGTCAGCTTTAACAGAATGGCTTGTTCATGTAGGTCTATCTCCCTTCACTGTAAGCTGGAGGTGTGATTGACCGTGCCTGGCAATGGAGGTGGTGTGATTGGATTAGTCTGGTGTCTGTCCTCAAATCACTGGCCCATTGACTCAATCTGTCTTATGTCAGCAAAAAGATGAATAACGAGGATTTGGTTCTGTTCTTTCCTGCAGTACAGATGTGTCCTGTGAACTCAATTCAGCATCTTTTTTTAGTGCCAAGCCTTGACCTGTCCTCGGACTTCGAGTAGTGATATCATACTGGTATATTGCATGATTCTCCTGAGCGATCAGAAATATTGTTTTGACAATCTGAGGAAGCGAGAAGCTCTCCAAGTCGACACAGATGGCTTCTTTTTTAATCAAATCCAGCTTAACAGCTTGCGGACTTCATCAGTTAATGGTTGGATATAAATGAAGACAAAGCGAAAGACTGTGTCTCTATTGACCTCTGATATCCTTCATGCTGTGATAATGGAACGGGACTTAAACCAGCTTTGATCCAGAAATTTCCGCAAGAGTGCACTTGTAGAATTATTTGCAAAAGCTTTGGGAGTGCTTCTTGCATTGGAGAAATTTGCTGTATGCTTCATAAAAAACTGAAGCAGATGTCCTGATGAAGCCTATATTTCCCCTGTCTAATCTGATGATGCAATTACTGCCAACTTTCTGTAGAGGCTATTGATGAGAAAATCAGATTTTTTTTATGTCAGGAATTCACAAAAACAATTGCTTTTTGAAACGATACAGTTTATTACTACAAATACAATAATTTTTTTTCTTTTTCAAATATTTCCCAAATGATGTTTACCAGAGCAAGGAAATTTTCACAGTATTTCCATTAATATTTTTCATTCTGGAGAAAGTCTTATTTGTTTTATTTAGGCTAGAATAAAAGCTGTTTTAAAAATAACAATGCCAGTGACTCGAGACCCCCAATATCCTCTAAGGTGGTTATAAATATATGAACCTTGCACACAACAAGGGCCACACATACCAACAGGCAGTGTTGGGCAGTATCGTCGCTACAAGGAGTGACGGTACTAGCTTAACTACATTTCTCAGTAGCATGGTGGTTGCGTCGCAACTTTATAAATCGAATAGCTTTTCAGTAGCAAAGCTATTATTTTAGTCAAGTAGCGCAGTAGCGTCCACACAAGCTACATTTACCAATCGCGGATCAATAAGTGATGGCACCGTCATTTACGGAGCAGTGAGGCCAGTGTCTAATCGATGAAAGTAAATCCATATGATGGCGAGAATGACGATATCTTCTTCTTGTTTAACGGTGGTCTACAACAAATTTTTTGGTGCGTTACTGCCACCTCTCGCTCTGGTCGGTGATGTCGCCAACCAATTCGGCTAACACGAGAAATTTGCTTGATGGAAAGATGACTGAGCGAGAGGAGGTCTATATATATAGTTCACTGTAGTAAAGGCTAAAATATACTATGGTAATTACTATTAGTTTATGATAATTACTAATAATACTACATTATGTAGTGTAATTCATTAATGAAGATGTGTAAATATACAATATAATGCTTCTTCCTAAATATTTCCCTTTACAAATTACTATTTTAAATATTTACACAAATGTGTAACTATAATTTGTTTCTATTTAGTACAGCATATTATTTGGAATAAATAACTAAACTGAACAAGTATGCCTCGTATGTTTCATTGACAGTTTTATTGATCACTAAGATCTGATTGAATTGGATTTAAGTTGCTTTGATATAAAAAATAAAAATGGCAAAAATAGTTTAGATGTATTTTATTGCCCTATTTTTATTGCAATAAATAACAGCTTAATGTAGCTAAGCTACTTTTGCCAAGTAGATTTTAGCTTAGCTTGCTACATTTCCCAGAGGGTAGCTTTTAATGTAGTTAAGCTACATTTTAAGTAGAGTAGCTAATAGCTTAGCTCACTACACTTTTCAAGTAGCTTGCCCAACACAGCCAAAAGGCCCAAGTCTATTTAGCATTTAATTTTGAAGAACGCCACTCAGAGACCATCCTCCATCTTCAGTTGTGGCCTGTTTATTTTTAGTGTACGTGAGTGCCATAAAGGTATCAGAAAGTTTAACCTGGTGCCATAAAATCAATGTGCTGTGTCTTTACTATAACGTAATCACCTAAGGGGTGGCAAAAAAAAATCGAAAGGCAGATTGCTTTTTCTATTTCTACTATTTTTCTTTCTTCCGTAGGTTATGGATAAAATGTATTAAATCTAATAGCTTAATAAAATGAATTTGATTTTTGGAAATAACCAAGCGACCCTCCCGTGTTGTCCCGACCCCCACTTTGGGAACCACTGGTCTACAGAACAAACCACTGTTATACAATGACTTGCCTAATTAACCTAACTTGCCTAATTAACCTAGTTAAGCTTTTAAATGTCACTTTAAGCTGAATACTAGTATCTTGAAGAATATCTAGTCAAATATTATGTGCTGTCATCATGGCAAAGAAATAAGTTAGAAATGAGTTATTATCATGTTTAGAAATGTGTTGATCTTCTTTCCATTAAACAGAAATTGGGGAAAAATATACAGGGGGGGGGGGGGGTTATTATTCTGACTTTAATTGTATATCAGTGTTTGTAACTAGTATTAAAATATTATCTTAAAATGTAGTGTATGTATCTTACTATTGACTTTAAAAATGTTACTTGACAGTAGTTTACTTTAACATGGCTGAAAATAACTTTCAAAGTATCGTCCTCTAATCTGGTTTAGCTGTAGGGTGAAAATATCTGACAACAGTGTACTTCTCTGAGGATTACAGAAGAATGGGAATGTTTTGGGTCTTCGGGCAGGTTTACTGCAAAGCCGGGGTTGCACAGCAGTTAATCTCGGAATAGTTCGTTACTGTATTGGACTGCAGATTTGTGCTGGAGGCTGTGCTTTATTTAACATCAGGTGTGAAGGAGCAACCACTAGCGTTACTGCACCACACTTGGCATCTCCACACCTGCCACGGGAAACGTTAATTAACCGTTGCTTTTCCATTTTTAGGCCGTTGCCATGGCACTCCGCTGCCACTATCCTATGTGGCTTTCCTTGCAGACTATATGTGAATTTTTTTTACTTCCCAATTGTATTCATCCAACCCTTGATGCAAGGTGTGATCACTTGCACTGTAAAAACATCCATAAATTAGCAGTTTTGTATTGCATGTTTTATTGTTTTATTTTCCCTTGTTTATTAATGCGTTGAGACCTTAAAACCCCAAGTTTTTTAAACTATTAACATTTTTTTAATGCTTTTTTTTATTAGAACGCAGCATAACATCACAGATACATCAGAGAAAGTCGATAGGGATGGCTACTGAAAAGATTAGAGGGGAAAATTCACATTTGCATAGTGTTATTTTAAAACAATATATTGTTTTAGTTGTTTACTATATGTTGTATGTTTGAAGTTAGCTATTAGATCTGCACGATACTGTAAAAATCTGACGTTGCGATACTTAGTTTGTCTGCAAGACATATTGCAATATGAATATAATTTCACCAGATAGCGAGAATAGCTCTACTTGGAAATAATTCATTAATTTATGCTAATTTGGGATTATTCTGTGTGTAAATCATGCATAAAGAATTTAAAAGCATATGCACATACAATAAAGCACAAAAAAATAAGAAATTTACAATGCTTCATAGTTTTCTGAGGAGCCAAACAGTATTCAGGTATATAAATTGAATAATCATATGTAAAACCACAGTATAATCTTCATTGTAAATAGTTAAATAAACTTAAACTTACAAAGGTAAGATTTCTTGTGCCTGCCCTGAATGCAAAGTCACAGGTTATAAAAACACATGCAGATGATCAACTTTCATTAAACTCCACAAATGTCATGTTTCCAAAATTATGGCTCTTGCCCCAATATAATCACAACATATACACTTAATATTGCATATCCTGCGACCTGACTATTGGACACTTGCACATGCTGAAATTATATAGTGTGCAGCGCTATTAGTTATACATTATTCTTTGGACTGGGTTCCATCTTGTTTCAAATATATTCATCTGCAGTCTACAGCAATAAGTTATTCTTTCCAGTTCGTAAATTCTCTAATTGTTTTTTATCCATTGCTCATAGGTAGGTGGGTCTGACTATAGCCGGTTAAAACTATTTACATTTTTAATAGTTGAAAGTGATATATTGTCTAGGTTAATGTTGTATATTACACTACAAAAAAGACCTTGTAAGAAACTACTAGTGCATTCTCTGTTATTTTACAGACTTATTTCTTTATATATTATTATTTCCTATTTGTAATAATATTTCAAACTACTAAAATGTCACCAAAAGTCCCTTTTATTCAACAGTAGAGTTGAATTTTCAGCTTCAAAAGTCGACACCGCAGAGATCAAGAGTGTGTACAGCTACTTTTTTCTTGCATTTTACACTTTGAGTTGTTTTGCCTGTAGTAGCTGTTTGTTTATGTCAGGAGGCAGCAGTGCAGCACGAATATGTGTTTGTGTGCGGTGGTCCGCTCGTGACTAAGACAACCCTCTGCTTGTTAGTTTCTATGGTGTGGCACTGAGCAGTGCAAATCTGTCTTCTTTTTCCTCTCTGTGTTGCTTGCCCTCCTACCCACAATGCCAGCTGCTTCTGCTGTTTGAGCTTCATATGTGACGCCCGTGTCTCAGCATGCTGACCGCTGTGCCACCACTGAGCAAAGCGCTTCTGACCTCAAACGAACACTAGGACATCTGGGGAAATTAGCGGCAGCCTGCGGTCTCCTTGTTTTTGATGTTGACTTCTTGATTATTTACTTTGATTGTGATGCTTAATAGGGTATATGCTGAAGGATTTAGAATTTTTAGTAACCCAGTTGAACTGTATGGTGTTACTAAATCGCCGCGTTTCGTTAATAATCAATGATCTTCACTGCATGATTGCACGATATATGTACGATATGTACGATATAAATCTCAGAATGTACACGAAGCACTGCATTAAATTCCATTGTTCTGCGCCATGTGTAAATGTATTTTGAAACCCTTTTTATCTTTGCCATGATGACAGTATTATTATTATATTTGACCTGATATTTTTCAAGACACTTGTAATCAGACACCAGTATTCAGCAAGTGACATTTAAAGACTTAACTTGGTTAATTAGGTTAAAGTTAGAGTAATTAGGCAAGACATTGTGTAACAATGGTTTGCTCTGTAGACAAACTTATGCCAAACCAAACTTTTATTTAGATTGTGAATAATCATGATTAATATTTGTCCAGCAATATGTTTAATCTCTTTTTATTCTCTCTTCCTTGTTTCTTCTGCCATTTTTTTCAGCTGTGTACTCAGGGTGATGCAAGTCAGGTGATCGGACCCCTAACGGAGGGTCAGAGGAGAAACATTGCCGTTGTGAACTCTCTTTTCCGCCTGCAGCAAGCTGTGGCTAAAGTAAGATTGACACCTCTTATTCAAGAAATGACGATTAAAATATGATTTATTTCCCTTTGTGTAGAATAGTTCTATTTCTATATTCGCTGATGTCCTTTTTGAGTTCATTTTATTAAATATTCTTTGGCGTTTTATCAGAATATTGTTTACATTACATATTATTAATATAGATTAATATTATTTAACTTATAATGCATGTGAGGAGCGACATGGTGGCTCAGTGGTTAGAACTGTGACCTCACAGCAAGAAGGTTGCTGATTTGAGCCCTAGCTGGGCCAGTTGGCGTTTCTGTGTGGATTATGAATGTTACCCGTGTTGGCGTGGGTTTCCTCCGTGTGCTCCGGTTTCACCCACAGTCCACATTGCTATAGGGGAATTGAATAAGATAAATTGGCCGTAGTGTATGTATGTGAACGCAAGAGCGTATGGTGTTTGTGGTTGGAAGGGTGCGTTAAATGTATGCTGGATAAGTTGGCGGTTCAGTCCCCTGTGGCGACCCCAGATGAATAAAGGGACTAAGCCGAGGGAAAATTAATTAATATAATGCATGTGAACAGTGTTGGATGCTCTTAAGCATTATTAATCCAGAACAAAATGAATGAAAGTAAGAAATAAAGAAGTTTAGTAAGGTGAAATGAGCACTATATTTTACTTTGAAAGCTCCTATTGAAATCATAACCCCTATGATAAGTCTAAGACCTGTGCATTTTACGGCCCACAGGCCCCGCATGAAGTATTTATTTAATTTAACCTCAACCGCAAACAGGGCCTTGCAATGCGCAGGTCTGATATTTTGAGTCAACAAAAGGGGACTTTTACATGTAGCGTCTTTTGCGCGCTTAGATTCATCATTACAAATAGAGTCGGCGAGTTCAACAAGCAAATAGGAAGGGATACACATGCAGTATGTCATGCCAACGTTTGCCAGGTGCCGCGAGTTGAAAAAAATCGAAACATTTCAGAGTGCCGCGAGCGAACCACGAGTCATGTGACAGAAACCAACCAGGCAGATTCACACTTTGTATGGAATTACAGTGTAATAAAGCTAGACTAATTACCTCCGATTAACAATTGAACAAATGCAGATACAGATCCTCTCTCAACCTGACTTCAGTGCACTTTTTCAGCCCAACACAGGCTAGAATTTTCTCACTGAACATAAAAAATATTCTGAATGAATGAATGTTTATTGAATAGTTTCACAGATTTTTTAAAAAACAGATTAACTTTATTGATCTGACCCGCTAAAACTGCCCCAGAGTCTAATGTGGCCCCTTGAAAAAATTAATTGCCCACCCCTGCCCTAAGCTGTGGGTAAAGTAAGATTGACAACTGTTATAAAAGAAATCTTTGTTAAAATACATTTATTTATTATTTAATTTTTGTTCAATGTATCCTGTAATGTCGACTGTACAATACATGTGAATAGTGATGGATGTTCGTAAGCTTTTAAATGGCATGACAAAAGAAAGAAAGTATTCATTCATTCATTTTCTTTTCGGCTTAAACCTTTTTATTATTCAGGGGTCTCCACAGTGGAATGAACTCCCAACTTATCCAGCATATGTTTTACACAGTGGATGCCCTTCCAGCCGCAACCCAGTGCTGGGAAACACCCATACACACTCTTTGACACACATGCACTACAGCCAATTTAGCTAATTCAATTCACATATAGCGCATGTCTTTGGACTTGGGAGGAAACAGGAGGAAACCAAACACACGCGAACACGTGGAGAACATGCAAACTCCACACAGAAATGGTAACTGACCCAGCTGGGGTTTCTTTTAAAAGCATTTCTTTAAAAGCTCAACTGAAAATATAACCCCTGATTAATTTAATTAATTCCAGTCTGGCAAGTTTGTATAAAAATGTCTTCCTTAAAACAAGCTAAGAAATCTAACCAAAGTTCTGCTTTGGCATCCCATTGATGTTGTTCCCCCATTGATGTCTTTCCAACACTATTTTATTAACAGAACTCACTCAGCTGGATGAATGAAATCACTCCTCCATGCCAAGTAAAAGTGTTAAAAATAGAAGAGTTTGAAGTTATTAAAGAGACCTGCAATATTATAAAACCGCTCCATGTGTAAGACATAGTCCATCTGTCTATAAAGCGCATATAAATGCAGCGTCTTTCCTCAGGAGAGACTCTTGGGGAAACTGCAGACTCATCACCAATCATATCTGTACTATTTGAGTGGTGATATTTCACAGGTGGCTTTTTTAGCACCAGCTGATGTAGTTCCCTGTCTGCCCCATTAAAAAAACATGACAGCAGAAGCCAAAGCTTTTTCCTGGCCTGTTTGATTAATAAGGTAATAAAAAGAGATTACTCTGTGATTAAATATTTAAGCTGGCGGTGATCAAAGTTGAAAAGTGAAGGCGCTTGTTTCAGTAGGATTATTTTTTTTAGGGTTTGAACTGTGAGTGAGGACAGGGAAGCATTGTTTAAGGCAGTGGTCACCAAACTTGTTCCTGGAGGGCCGGTGTCCTGCAGATTTTAGCTCCAACTCTAATCAAACACACCTGAACAAGCTAATCAAGGTCTTACTAGGTATTCTTGAAACAATCAGGCAGGTGTGTTGAGGCAAGTTGGAGCTAAAACCTGCAGGGACACCGGCCCTCCAAGACCGTGATTGGTGATCCCTGGTTTAAGGGCTCGAATTGTAGGATGATTGCTAACTTTGAGTTGTTTTCTTTATAGGTTATATCTGGACTGGGCAGCTTTCCTCCAGCAGCAGAACAATCGCTCACAGCATCTTTAGAGGTAAAACTAAATGAAATTAAATGAGAATTAAATTTCAGCTTTTGCCATCAAAAAGATGTTTTATGCAACCTCAAGTAAAGAAAAATGTGTATAGTGTGTCATTAGGGTTTTAAATACTGGGTTTCAAGTATGAAAAGGGTTAATTGATGTTGATATTGAATGTGTTTGTTTTGCTAGTTATTTGTGATATATGTGATGTGAATGCTGATGTGATTATGTGGTGAAGCCAAAGATAAATTTCCACTTGTGGACAATAAAAGAAAGAAAGACCAACAACAACAACAAAATCCCATTTACTCCTAGGGTCATTATTTTTGCTTCACTTAAACAATCTAAGATGATTTGGCAGATCCTGGATTTTTAATCTCAATAGCTGATTTGTGACTAATTTTGTTCTTAAGGCAAGTTTGCGAATCAGATTAAAATATCTGGATGAATTGATCTAAGATTGCTGCATGTGCTTGTGATGGACAAATCTATCAGTCCTAGAACTCGTGATCAGCAATGCTACAAGTAATGCGAGACAGCACCATAATGACATCATCTGATTAATATTCAATTATCATCCATGTGAGAAAAATTACATAAAACTCATAGTAAATGATCCGGTTTTTTAAATATGATCTGAGATAACTTTGCATATTAGTTGTGGGCTGCAGGCTTTACACTTTCATGCACTGAAAAAAATTATTCAAAGATGTTTCCTTGGATTTACTAAATTCTTTTACGTTAAGTGGTTGTAAACAATTTATTTAAGCTGAATTTTAACAAACAAATTAAGTTGAACATTGCTCAATTTAATTTGCTTGTTTAAATTCAACACAAATAAATTGTTTGCAACAGTTTTGTGTGCAACAGTTTTTTCAGTGTGTGTCAAGAGGGTTAGCAATTTATTTAGTTTTACAATTAAAGTGGATTTGCTACAGGGTAGTAGTTTATTCGAGTTTTAATAATCCTGTGGCATAAAACGTAACTGGCTACTTAAAGTAATTTGGCATTAAAAAACAACAACTTTTTGATATTTGAGAAGTGTCTGCATCACTCGCTGCATCAAATCATCCACATATTAGCTCTCAATAATGTGTGCATGACTACTGTACCATAAATAATAATTATTTCTTTTTTAAAACATCATACACTCTCAGAAATGGTACCCAAGCTGTGGCAGTACCTCTTAAAAGTATGTGTTTGTAATAATAAACATCCTTTATGGTATCATTAAAGTATACCTATATATTATTATTTAAAGCGCACATATTAGTCATTAAAAATTAAAAAAAAATGTACGTTTTGTACATTTCAGAGTGTAGATTACATTTTAATCAATTTATTTTATATCCATATTTTTATTTTATTTTAGATTTAAATTGTTTTACAATATTGCTAATTCCCTCATTTTTATACATTACAACTGTAAGAAAATATCAGCAGCTGGTACATACTTTCAGCATCACCTTAGCTTGAAATGATACCATTTAATCGATTATTAACCAATAAAATAAGCTTGCTCCTGGTATGGGATGGGCACTGGCAATGGATTTTTAAGATCCAAATGCAGGTTTATTCATGAGAGTTGTCATACAAACAATGGTCAGAACAGGAGCAAATGGGTACATGCAGGGAAATCCGGAGTTTAGTCATAAACAGGCGAATGGTCAGTTCCAGCGGTAAGCAACGTAAACAAACAGACAAAGCAAAGGACAACAAGGCAAGGCAAGGCAAGCGCATCGTAAAGTTCACCAAACAGTTTACAAGACTCAGTCCAGATGTGTGTGTGCAGTTTATATAGTCCTTCAATTAGTCCATGAATAGCTTCAGCTGTGTGTTATTGCAATTAGTGGAAAACAGGAACCGGTGTGAGCAAGGTGTATGCTGGGAGTTGCAGTTCTTTAGTGTGGTGTGTGTAGTTCTCTAACAATCCACAAGGATTAGATCCCTGGTGATTGTGACAGCTCCAGAGCAGGTTTGAGCTGCCAGACCTTTTGCTATTACAACATCCGGATAAGTTTTAAAGAATGAAACTTTTCTGGAGTGTATAAAATCTTAAATAAATAAATCCAGCTAATTGAGTATTGCACGTAAGAAAAACAGACCACTGGTATCAGCATTACAGGTGCACTACTCAACATGACAACAAGATGACATAAACCGCACTCTTGGTTCAGAATGCTAACTAAAATAACACTATGCAATCTCCACACAACATCACATTTGTTGTTAATTTCAAATTAAATTATATTTATGAGCAGTATTATGCCTAGATAGAGTGTGAGACAGAGTCAGACAGTCAAAGACTCAGCTAAAAGTATGTTAAAAACCATCAGTATAGTCTCTTTTTGCATATTTTTGTCAGCATATCAGCTCACAGCAGACATCCTTGACATTTATTTGGAAGTGCTTTTTAGCAACAAGTGCACAGCACAATTTATGCAGACAGCGGTGCGTGATACACCGTCAGGCTGTGATTATGTGCGCATCTGTGATAGATTGAAATTAAAAGGTGAGCATGAGGGACAATGAACAAAGGGTCAGGATTTTGATAGAGGTGCTGCAGCTGTACACTAACACACACCGAGTCTGAAGGTGGTTTTGGAAAGTAATTGGGTAAACATTGAGCTGCTCTGAATTCAGCACTCTCTCCCTTGAGGTAAATTGGCTATCAGATGGGTAAACTGGTCATTCTCTTTCCCTTCATCTCTTTTAACAATACCTGCCAGCTGGACAGAAACGCGCACACACTAACCCCTGATCTTTAAGCGTAAACACAACAATCCAAGGTGAAAACACGATACCACACTTTAGCACCCGCTTGTCTTTTGCTCTTCTCCCATGTAAGACATGTCATATTGGTAATCATGTCCCAAATAACTCATGCAATGTGGATGCATGTTCTTATGGCCTTCATTCGTAAGGGGGCCAGACAGAATCTGCACTTATTTTGTGCTATTTTGGTGCACAGTTAAAAAATAATAATAATAAAAGGTCCAACTTTATATTAAGTGGCCTTAATTACATGCACTTACATAAGAAAATAAGCATCTTATTAATAGCAGGTAATACACCAATAGTAAATGGTGTGAATTGTTACTTAAACTAAAGATCTTTCAGTGTAAACACAACAATCCAAGGTAAAAACACTACACCACACTTGAGCACCCACTTGTCTTTTGCTTTCCTCCCATGTAGGACATGTCATATTGATAACCATGTCCCAAATAACTCATGCAATGTGGATGCATGTTCTTATGGCCTTCATTTATATAGGGGGCAGACAGAATCTGCACTTATTTTGTGCTATTTCTATGCAAAATTTAAAAATACTAATAATAAAAGGTGCAGCTTTATATTAAGTGGCCTTAATTACATGCACTTACATCAGAAAATTCGCATCTTAATAATAGGCAGATAATACACCATAGTAAATGGTGTGAATCGTTACTTAAACTAAAGCCTTACTTTGCCATCGTTTATTTTTTAGCCTCTGGGTGGTCCGAATAATAGGATAGCTAGGTCTGCAAAGTATGTGAGCACCAACTTTGTCGTGAAGGAGTCTAAGAGGAAGAGATGTCCAGCAGAGATTTGCTCTTTATCTCCCGCTTGCAGGGGATTTTGCCAATGACCGCACCTATTTGGTCAGAGAGACCTATTGGGTTTGCATTGATGTCACTCAGAGATGGAGAGCCGGATAAGAGGCTGGGACGAGGAGTCCAGCTGCTGTGACACGCGATGGTCAGACTGATGTCCCATCAGCAAATGTCAGGCAATCACATGGGAGAGCAGTTGTTGGCATAAGTCGCCATGTGACTTTGAGGAAATACTACACAAATCAATGACCTTCAAAAGAACACATTGGTCATACTTTATTTTAAGACTGCTATAAACAAAGCATTTAAGGTTTCGTGAAATTAAAATGTTAGTTTCAGTCTTAGTTTTAAAGATATCTATTAGCTAGTCTGCTCCAAAACTGTGACAAAATTAATGTTTAGAAAATATAAAACTGCTATAAACATCTAAGGCGTGTAGTTTGTCACTTCCACCTAAATCAGTCAGCGACTTTTTTCACGTCACCTCAAACTTCCATTTCCCATCAAACCTTGACCAATCAAATGACATCTAGCCTCTGACATGCCCCGCCCCTTCAAGGTGCTTCTCACTTGCTTTTCACTTGAAACGGCATAAAACAAATTGCCATTGGTTGATTTTAAAAGGGGAGGAGCTACTCTATGTCCCGCCCCTTTTTTATTTTATACAAGAGTATGGAAATAAGCCATGTACTTTATCTATGGTAACAACTGGTACTATACCTAAAGTGTCACCAAAAACGTTCACACATCTTCAGTAACTCTTGTCATGGATAATTGTAGTTTAATTCACATTGTTTAGTGAACTTGTATTGTGTTTTATGTGTCTCTTGCAGGCGGTTCAGGTGCTGATGAGTAGTGCCGTTCAGCCTCTACTGAATTCTGTTACAGACTCTGTCGAAGCGATACTTATTACCATGCACCAGGAGGATTTCTCTAGGTAAGCTAGCAAAGCTCTTATTATTATAACACACACTGCATCATGCATACAGCAAAATATACAGTATACATAGTTTATTTGTCATGCTTGAAGTAAAATGTCAAGTACATACACTGCAAAAAATGCTTTTCTTAAGAATTTTTGGATATTTGGACTAGAAACAAGACAAAAAACAGTGACATTTATTTGTCACATACAGCCATACACAGTACTTTTAGATATGAAGAATAAAGTTATAGACCATTTTGAGGGATGTAAACAATAACAATGGTCCTAACATATTTCCTGTTTTACATTTTTCATTTGCATAGGTCCAGAGAATCCTATTAGGTCCATATATTGATGAATAACGTTACGACAGCTGTTTTAATGTTGAGATAACATTGTATTGCCTCTTGTTACAGTCATTAATAGCTTGACAACAAGCAGGGTATGTTTATGGACCAATGACATCACCACATTGAAATCGTCTATAGAAAATATAACGAAATATTTTTTTAACATCTCAGCTATACAAACAAACATAGAAACTTAGAAATCTTTCTAATAAAGGGCTTGGTCCATAGAGAGGAAAAGGTTTATCCTACAGGTGGTTTGTCAGGCCCACTCACTTACTTGGTTGATAAAGCCAAGGAGATGATAATTAGCAGAAATAAACTAGTTCTTCCTCAAAAGTTGAAACCTCTGGTCCTTAAAAGACATGAAATAGATGTTTTAAATATTTAGGAACATTTATTCATAGTGCATTAACATTTGTTGGAAATGTAGAGTGTATTTTTAAAAAAAGCAATGCAGAGGTTTTATCTTATATCTTATTAGGAGGTTACAACAATTTGGTGTGAGTCAAGATATTCTGCAGTTGAGATGGTATACAAGAAATTGGTTGACAGTGTTGTGAACTTTAACATGTTATGAACTTTAACATGGTATGGACTGTTGCCAATTTAGGAAAAGCAAAAACTGCGTTGGGTAGTAAAAATTGCCAGTGCAATTGTAGATAAAGCACAAAGACAACTAAATGAAATTCAATTAATGAGAATTAAACAGAAATCTCATGTCATTATTGAAGAATGACATCTTTAAATATAAAATTTCAGCCCTTGCCATCAAAAAGATGTTTTAGGCAATCTCAAGTAAAAGAAAATGTGTATGATTT
This sequence comes from Danio aesculapii, assembly GCF_903798145.1. Lineage (NCBI taxonomy): Eukaryota > Metazoa > Chordata > Actinopteri > Cypriniformes > Danionidae > Danio > Danio aesculapii. Next base: position 57,190,099 of record NC_079438.1, read on the forward strand.
TTAATGTGATTTATATGATGACATTAAATGTATTTATGTTGCCTGTTTTCTGTGATGTGAACACTGATGTGGTTGTGTGGTGAAGCCAAAGATAAATTTCCACTTGTGGATAATAAAGAAAGTAAAGTACTACTACACAATATTCACCTTATTCTTTGCCGACCAGCAGGCGCAGCCATTTGAATCTTTTTGGCTCGAGACTTCCGGTCTCATTCACTTCCATTAATTTTTAGACGTTAAAAACTGCTCGTTACTCTGCTTGATGTTGCAAACTGATATTTTCTTATTATATTATTCTACTTGGTCTGTATAGTAATGCAAACATTTGTTTGTAGAGCAAGTAGTTTGACCGTTTTCTGCAGTTTATTATTCCTAGTCATTTCTCCCATAGGGGACCTAATCGGAAGTTCAAAAACAATCGCGAAAACAGGCGCACTTCTGCATTTTAGAATAAGGTCAATATGACCAGGGTGTGTGCAAATGTGCATGAACGTGCATAAAAGTCTGTTTTTCCTTAAAACAAGTAGAACAATCTGCCAAAGGGGTAAGCAAAATATTCTTGCTTTGTAAAGTGATTACTCAATTTACCCCACGAGCAGATTCTTTTGCTCATTATTCAATATTTATAATACTTAATATTTCTGAAAACAAGACAATATTTTGTGCTTGTCAAGAAAATGCTTTTTTTTAAAGAATTTTTTGATATTTGGACAAAAACTTGCAGTGTTGCATTGTGAAATACAGGACTTTTATTACTAATCTAGTTGTTTTTTTATGTAAATTACTCAGCACAAGCCATGCAGCATCAGTAACCTAATGAACAGCTGAAATGTATGAAACACTCCAGTTTAGCTCTATTTTTCACATTTATATTTGACCATATACCACAAAAACAAATGAGATGTCAAAATGTGTATTTATGGCTGTAAAAAGTCTGCGTTCTCCCCTTGCGGGCTTTTACTCAAACACTAACATGACATTTGGGATTGTGTGCCATGTTTAGTCTTGTTGAGGGCAGTTCTGAGACTATATTTAATGAAAGTGTTTCCTAATGCAGGTGTAGAGTGTGATGGGTTTGCTTTTTATTAGTTCTTTGCCATTTAAAAACAAAAAGAAAGAAAAAAAATTAGATTTTCTTTTTTGTTCGTTTTTTAAACTGCTGTACCTTTTCCATATTTGTGTTTACATATTTTTCTGTATTGCTGTTAAGGCCCAATATTTGTTAGTTATCTTTATAATGTTTTTATTTATATATTTTTTTATTTATAATGTTGTGTTTAATTAATTCAGAGAGGAAGAAAATGTGAACTAATTTACTTTTCTGCTGCTAGATTGGAACAATTGATATCTTACTGATTCTTTATATTTGATTAACTCTCTTACTAATAAGCATCAATGAAACGGAGTTAAATTAAAAAGAAAAATGTGGTTGCACTGCCAGTATTTTTAAGTTTGGGTATCACAATGCTACAATAATAGAAATACAATGTAGTAGTTGTTGTTTTTTCATAGTGATTTTATTTGCACGTTCCTATGTTTACAAATGCTTTACAAATCTCATTTCAATTACATGTGAACATCCTTTTAATGTGTAATTAATAGGCTTTCTCTCTTAGATTTTTTTGTCTTGTTTCTAATCCAAATATCTAAGAAAAAAATCAAGAAACATTTTCTAGACGAGCAAAACATATAGTCTTGTTTTAAGAAATAATATGTCAAAATTAAGTGAGCTTTTCCTTAAAACAAGCAAAATAATCTTAAATCAAAAGGAAAAACAAGATTATTTAGCTTGTTTTAAGGAAAGACTCACTTAATTTTGGTATAATATATCTTAAAACAAGATAATATGCTTGTCTAGAAAATGCTTTTAGATATTTAGACTAGAAACAAGACAAAAACTAATAAGAAAGGCATTTTTTGAAGTGCAGCATTAAAACATTATACCATGTTTATTTCTTTGCCTACAAAACCTCATTAAATACGTACACATAGACATTACCGATATGATACAAAACTGCAGATTTTATATAATAAAATTGGATGTTTATATATAATGACTTATATTTGAATTGAATTGAATTTGCCATCTTCCCTCAGGAGTGTCTTACAGGGTTGTACCTTTTCAAAAGGTACAAATTTGTACATAAAAGGTCCATATTAAAACCTCAAGGGTACATATTAGTACCTAAAAAGTACAAAAGTGTTCCTCTTAAAATTTTTAGGTACTAATATATACTTTTAAGGTACCAATATGGACCCTTCAAGTACAAATGTGTACTTTTTGAAAAGGTACCACCCCAGTGACAACTCGTGTACCTTTATTTCTGAGAGTGTAGTAACAGTGGGGACATACAAAACAATCTTGTTTTTCCATTTGGCATAAGATTATATTGCTTACCCCACTGGCAGATCATTTAGCTTGTTTTAAGGAAAAACTCACTTAATTTTGACACATTATTTCTCAAAACAAGACAATATTTTATGCTCAGCAAGAAAATGCTTTTTGATTTAAAAATATTTCGATATTTGGACTAGAAACAAGACATAAATTCTAAGTAGGAAAAACATTTTATTGAGTTTATGAGTCTGCAAATGCAACATAAGTGCAGAAAAACCAACAGACTCACTATAAATGACTATTTCATGACTGAAACACAGGACACATTCTCTGTAGTCTCTCTTCTGCATTTATCTCTCGTTTTCTCTTGCTCGTTCTCTCATTCCGGATGATCCGCTGAATACAACAGAGAGTGATGTGCCAGCGTTTGATAACATTTAAAGCGTCACCCCTGTGATTCAGCGCAGCTTTCTTTTGTCCACATCTCTCGTCTCCTCGGGGCCACTGGAGTCAGGCTTGGTGGGCTTGTTTTATTTCTGTCCCCACTGTTATTAAGACACTCCTGAGGGAAGATGGCAAAGAAATAAACATGGTATAGAAGGTTGTGTTAGTGCGTTTTAACAAGTGACAATCGGTAAGTCCTGACATTTTAGTTTTCTTAAATGCACAAGAAGGGATTTTGGCGTGAATCTCATGATAAGATTTAATTAAAATAAAATATATAATCACTTTTTGATTTATTTAATGCTGCATTTAAACATGTATTGTGGTTTGTGCATTATTGTGAGGTTTTCTGTTGCAGTTAGCTTTTATTTTTGATGATTCTCACTACTGTCATGTATTTTGAGTACAAATGCAATAATATGATTGTTTTAATTAATATCAACATACATTTAAAGGCAGCTATATAGATATGTAGTACTTGGTAAAGTTAAAGAGGCCACCAGAGGGCGCTCAATCTGCGGTCTGTGTGAGTCCTAATGCCCCAGCAATGTGAAGGAGACCCTATACTGTTAGTGGGCGCCGTCTTTTGGATTGAGATGTTAAACCGAGGTCCTGACTCTCTGTGGTCATTAAAAATCCCATTGGGATCCCAATCATCCCCATCCACTGAATTGGCTCTATCACTGTCTCTCCACTCTACCTATAGCTGGTGTGTGGTGAGCGCACCAGCGTCGTTGTCCTGTGGCTGCCGTCGCGCCATCCAAGCGGATGCTACACACTGGTGGTTTTGTGGAGAGACCCCCCTCATGATTGTGAAGCGCTTTGAGTGTATGGCCATACATGATGATGATGCGCTATATAAATACTCATTACTTACTTACTATTTATTTTTCCTAGTATGGAAGTCAATGGTTACAGGTTTTCAGCTTTATTCAATATAGCTTCGTTAAAAGTAACTCAAACAGGTTTGGAACAAGTAAAGGACGAGTACATGATGACAGAATTTTCATATTTGGGTGAACTATCCCTTTAAGGTAATTTTACTCCAAAAGAAAAATATGAAATGTATATAAATTTATAAAATGCAGTTTAGTTCCACTTCTTTCTGCTTTTAAATATCTATATATTGTGGCTCTACTGTACTGTCTTTAAATTTATGCAGATTTTAATTAATTATTATACAGTATATTATCTGTACTTTTGTCGTAAATACTGCATCACGGTAGTGATGGTCATAAAACTAAAACTAATTGCCAAAAAATACTCATAAAACAATCAAAAAAAATTCCACAGAATACCTCAAAAGATTCACAAATTAGTTTGATCAAGATGAATCTCAAGGTCAAAATTAAGGCTATCTTGTTACACAAAAGTCCAAATAAATAAATATAAAATGTATATAACAATTGTATATAAATGCATATAATTTTAGTCCCACTTCTTTCTGTTTTAATTATCTATATAATGTCTTTAAATATATGCTGATTTTAATTTAAACAATTACCTGTAATCTTAAATACCATATCACAATATTGACAATCATAAAATTAAAAATATACAAAAAAATAAAATAAAATAAATAAAACAAAAATAAATCTAATTGCCACATAATACATCAAAATAATCACAAATTTGTTAAATCAAGATGAATCTCAAGGTCAAAATTAAAGGTTATCTATATATATATATATATATATATATATATATATATATATATATATATATATATTTATATATGAAATGTATATTTCTGGTAATAAGTATCTATATTGTGACTGTATTTGTTGTATTGCCTTTAAATGTATACTGATTTTAATTTAAACAATCATTCTATTAAAGCATTTGTACTCAAAATATAGTCACCAAAGATTTTGAGAATCATCAAAAATAAAAGTTAATTGCAACAAAAAAATCCTCAAAAGATGCACAAACACGATGCATGTTTAATTGCAGGATTAAAAAATGCATTCAGATTTTAATGTCATTTTGTGTGTGTGTGTGAATTTATCCTTATCATGAGACCCCCCCCCCCCCCAAAAAAATGCCACCTTGTGCATTTAAGATAAAAAGGCAGAAAAATCTGATTGTCACTTGTTGAAATGCCTTAACGTGACCTTCTTTTGCTGACATTGTGTGTGCGTGCCTGCGTGTGTTTCAACAGTTCCAGTAGCTACACATTTATAATATTGATTATGTGACAAAGTAAATCAATGGTGTTGCTTGTTGCTCAGGCCTATGCTCACATTACAAGATTGCATTACACTACTCTTTTGTGCTTTTCTCCAGTCCTTTACCTGCGGGTGGCCGTCCGGATGTGCCATGCTCTCTGTACATGCGTGAGCTGCAGGGCTTTATTGCACGAGTGATGAATGACTACTTCCGCCCGTTGCAGTGTTTGGACTTCCTGTATGACAGTACGGAGAAAATCGCCCAGCGTGCCATAACGCTGTTTATCCGTCATGCCAGCCTCCTCCGTCCACTCGGAGAGGGTGGGAAGATGAGGTTGGCGGCGGACTTTGCTCAGGTGAGGACAAAATATGATGCACAACCTTATTTATTTGTCTCTTTCTTTCTAATTTGACCCTTTTTTAATATTTCTGGGATTCTCAGTAGTGGAAATCATCATAGTTGGGTAAACTTGGGTAAACCTCCACCTTTGTGCAAGGAGGAACAGGAGAGGCACTGCCAGTGCCCAGCAAAACGGTCAGAAACGGTCAGTCAAATGGTCAGAAACAGACTCCATGAGGGTGGTATGAAGTTCTGACGTCCACAGGTGGGGTTGTGCTTACAGTCCAACATCATCCAGGACATTTGGCATTTGCCAGAGCACACCAAGATTCTGGAGATGCTGTGGAGAACGTTCTGCTGCCTGTGACCTCATCCAGCGTGACCCGTTTGGCAGTGGGTCAGATATGGTGTTGGGGTGGCATTAGGTTCCAAGAAAAGATCCTTAGACCCTTGTGAGACCATATGCTGGAGTGGTTGGTCCTGGGTTCCTCCTAATGCAAGACAATTCTAGACCTCATGTGGCTGAAGTGTGTCAGCAGTTCCTGCAAGACGAAGGCATTGATGCTTTGGACTGACCCACCCATTCCCCAAACCTGAATCCAATAGAGCACATCTGGGACTTCGTGTCTTGCTCCATCCACCAATGCTACATTGCACCACAGACTGTCCAGGAGTTGGTGGATGCTTTAGTCCAGGTCTGAGAGGAGATCCCTCAGGAGACCATCCGCCACCTCATCAGGAGCATGCCCAGGCATTGCATGAAGATCATACAGGCACATGGAAGCCGCACACACTACTGTGCCTCATTTTGACTTGTTTTAGGACATTACATCAAAGTTGGATCAGTTTGTATTGTGTTTATCCATTTAAATTTTGAGTGAGACTCCAAATCCAGACCTTGATGTTCTTCCTTCTGGCTGTCGTTATCAGTCTCGCAATTATTTTTCCTTTTTCTGGACGTCCTCATAACACCATCGTGGAGTTTTTCTTTTATTATTTCAGCAAATAGGATTGTAAAAACCTTATTTGTTGTACTCTTCCATTCACTGCGCTCTAAGTTTACCCAAATATGCAGATTTTCTCTCCTGAGAAACCCAAAAATGTGAAAAGGGTCCATCGCACAGCCCTAGTTTAAACCCTACAGATTGCTTGCTGTTATTGTTTGCGAATAAACTCTCGTCCATGTGTTATAGATGGAGTTAGCCGTGGCTCCTCTCTGCAGACGAGTGTCAGATTTGGGAAAAGCGTACCGTCTGCTGCGCTCTTTCAGGTGAGGTGTTTTATTATTATTATTTACAGTCTGGATGATGTCAGATGAATTAATCTTCCTGTCCTCGACTGACCGCACGCAGCTCCTCATGTCACAGTGATTCTGTGTCGATTTTTCACACAAACACTCTCATTTTGTGTTATCCTCTGTTCTCATCCTCCCCCCGCTGAGACGAAGAGGTCGCCTGGAGTTATCCCTCTGAAAATTGCTGTTAATTAACGATGAGAGAGAGAGAGAAAGGAAGGTTATTAATGGAGATGCTTGTCTGATTAGCTGAGGAGAAGTGAGTGTCAAATTTTATGCCTGGATGATACTCCAGTCCTCACCTTTTATTGCTCCTGTTGTTTCAGGTTGAGTTCTGGCAGCTCCACATTTCTTGATTTTGATCCATCGATGAATATTTTCCAAATTAAAGTTTTCTGTCAGTCTTTTATAAGAAAATTAACATCTTTTGAGATCAGATGTGTGCTAAAGCTAATTTGATAGTCGTTTAAAATGAGGTTTCGTAATTCGATTAAGTAGGTACTCTTAAAGCTCAAAACCCTCCAAATACATATCGGAAGAAATGATTTGTTTATGCAATATAATACTTAAAATGCTATGAGATTTAAAAGAAAGATTTAATCACAGCTGTCAACACCTCCCAAAGAATTCTGCTGAAAATAGGTCATGCATATATTGTACACTCTCATTATTATCATTATCAATTTTATGCATTTTCATGTAGAAGAGCGTTTACTCAACGTCAAGCAATGCATATCTTATTTACTTAAAACAACAATGCTGAATGCTTCTTTCAATCAATAACAAAATAATCTGCCAATGGGATAAGCAAAATAATCTTATTTCAAAGTGAAAACATGACTATTTCGCTTGTTTTAAGGAAAACCTCAGTTAATTTTGACTTATTCTTTCTGAGGACAAGGCAATATTTGTTTGCTTGTCTATAAAATGCGTCTTGATTTAAGTGTTTTTTGATATTTGGACTAGAAACAAGACAAAAACTCTAAGTAATTCTAAACATTTTTCTTTATATATCGATAGCCAACATTAAAATTAAAAGTCTAAAATTATAGGAACGATGCATTTTATTTGATATACCAATGCATTTTAGAGCTCATCACAACTGACATGAAGAAAAAACATTTGAGGTCCACCAAAAAGGTAACTTACGCCCAAATACTCGTTTAAAAACAATGCATTTTAACTTGTTTTTTTAATGTAAAGTTAAAATGATGGTGATTTTAATCAATTAATCGTGTAGTTAACTACTGCTTTCATTAGCCGACTAGTTTAGAGCGGTTTATTATTTGCTGACTCTTTGCAAAGCAATGGATGTTCTTGAAGCATAATATGAGCACATTTTCTTTTGGGCATAATTTCAGGAACATTTAGGTGATGTGTTTTTTTATAGACTCACATTCCTACTTTTAAGTTGCGTTCAGTTAATAAAGTGGTTTATAATTTTGTGACTCTTTGCAAAGCTACAATGCAAGTTCTTGCAGCATAGTATCAGCAAATCATGTTCAAGAACATCAGGGTGATGTGTTTTCACAGACCCATACATCCTTACTTTTCAGATAATGGAGCGGTTTACTACTTTGTGACTCTTTCCAAAGAAACAATGCATATTCTTGCAGCATAATATGCCCAAATAGTCTTTTGGACATCATTTTCAGGAGCATTTGGGTTATGTGTTTTAAAAACCCACATGTCGCTACTTTTAAGTTGCGTTCAATTAATAGAGCGGTTTATTAGTTTGTGAATCTTTGCAAAGCAACAAAGCATGTTCTTGCAGCATAGTATCAGCAGATCATGTTCAAGAACGTTTTGGGTGATGTGTTTTCACAGACCCACACATCCTTACTTTTGGGTTGCATTCAGTAAATAAAGGGGTTTATTATTCATTTTAATGGGGTGACTTTTTTTATTTATTTTGCAATGTACTTCTATCTGCAGTGAGTTGATATCTGCAGTGAACGCACTGGAAAATCCACTTTAACATGCACAAATGTTTGTGCAATTGTAATGGACATTTTATTTTTCATGTGTGCACCTACCTTGAAAATGTTCAGCATTTATTGTCAATTGTGATTTAAAGTGAGCATATAATATCATATTGTATTGAAGTACAAAAATGAGTTTAAGATTTCAGCAAAACTGGGATTTCTAAAATGTATTTTGAGTTAATATCTGCAGTAAACCCAGAGATAATGATATTTGAGCTCCACTTTAACATGCACAGATATTTTGGGGGAACATTTCGGTGATGTGTTTTTAAAGCCTACAGAACTAACGTATCATATTTTGAACACCTTAACATTCGGGTTCACAGATGGATTTGATTCAAGCGGCGTGTTTCTCTGTACTTCCTCCAGGCAGCTTAATAAACATCAATGAGGTCTCACAGGACAGCTAATCAAATTAAAGCGCTGCCATCTTTGCCAGCTCTGGGAGCAGCTGCTGTGCCTGGATCCCTCATGTACTAGGGCCTGATTCCCCACTAGCAACTTTATTTTACTCAATGAGTGTGTGTAAGCATGCAAAATGATGTCTGGCATCCACAGGGGATAGATGTTATTAGAGATGAGCCCTAAAGTAGAGATATAATTATTAATATGAAGATCACATTAATGAGAGACCGCTAACAGAAGGGCGAAATGAAAATTTCACCCTGAAATATGAGGGTGCTTAAAAATAGTGCAGCTTTTAAATTATGTTGTTTTCTTTCTCCTATTCATAAGCTTGTTTGATTAGATAATAATAATACAGTTCAGGGACGTGTGTGTATTTTAATTTGAAGTTGATTCATGAAGTTGTTTTGTAACCTTTTATCTTTTGACATCGGTTGTGCATGAAAAATTATACATAGCTATTCTTATTGTAAAGGCTTGAGTGTTTTGCATACTTGTTAGTGTACTTACCGCAGGTTTACTTACCCAAGAGATGTACGATTTTCCCTTGCTGAACAAAGGAATGTCTTAAAACAATGCATGGATTTGCATTGTTCTCTTTGTATGAAAATAATGGTGCAATTAAACTGATTCAAAATAAGACTCAAAAACATAATAAGCTTTCTTTTCCACCTCATTATATTGCATAATTGGTACTTATTGAAAAGTGGTGTGCTTTTACTTACCCAAGCGATTCAGTGTATGATTTCCAGTCAATCAATGATTAATGTATTTTTAAGGAATAATCATAATCTTGCTTGATTTCTGTTTATGAAAATGAGAGCAATTTTAATTATGACTTAATATAAACTTCATTTTATAATCTAATATTGTATTCAAGCACAAATATGAATCCTAGATTTAAGCGAAACTGGGACCTTTTTATTCATCTTGTCTGCAGTGAGTTGATATCTGCAGTGGACACACTAAAAAATCCACTTCAACATGCACAGATATTTTGGGAATTTTAATGGTCTTTTTATGTACACCTACCCTGCAAATCTTCATTTCAGACTCTAAATTGTGATTTATAGTGAACAAATAATATAATATTGTGTTCAAGCACAAAAATAAATTGAAGATTTGAGTGAAACTGGGTTTTTTTTATGTATTTTGAGTTGATATCTGCAGTGAACCCACAGCTAAACTATATTAGAGCTCCACTTTAACATGCACAGATGTTTGGGGAATTTTAATAGACTTTTTATGTGCACCTACCTTACAAATCTTCATTTCAGACTCTAAATTGTGATTCAAAGTGAACAAATAATATAATATTGTGTTTAATCACAAAAATTTATCCTAGATCTCAGCAAAACTGGGACATCTTTTTAAAATAAATTTAGCAATGAAATTCTCATCTTGTCAGCAGTGAGTTGATATCTGCAGTGGACACTGGAAAATCCGCTTTAACATGTACAGATATTTGGGGAATTTTAAATAGCCTTTTTATGTGCACCTACCTTGCATATCTTCATTTCAGACTCTAAATTGTGTTTCAAAGTGAACAAATAATATAGTATTGTTTTCAGTGAAAATGGGACTTTTTTTGTGATATATTTCTTTAAGCAGTGAGTAGATTTCTTTAGTGAACCTATTGGAAAATACACTTTAACATAGACAGAAATTGGTGTAATTTTAATTGACATGTTATTTTTTATGTGTGCACCTATGTTCAGCATTCAATTCAGACTCTAAATTGTGATTCAAAGTGAACAAACAATATAATATTGTGCTTGAGCACAAAAATGAATTCTAGATTTCAGTGAAACTGGGACTGTTTTTTAAATTAAGCAATATAATTCTCATCTTGTCAGCATTGAGTTGATATCTGCAGTGTCCACTTTAACATTGACAGACATTTGTGCAATTTCAATGAACACGTTATTTTTCATGTGTGCACCTACCTTGCAAATATTCAGCATTCATTTCAAACTCTGTTTTGTGTTTCAAAGTGAAAAAAACAATCTAATGTTGCATTTAAGCACAAAATGAGCACAAGGTTTCAGTGAAAGTGGGATTTTTCAAATGTATTTTGAGTTGATATCTGCAGTAAACCCACAGGTAACTGATATTTGAGCTCCACTTTAACATGAACAGATATTTTGGGAATCTGTTGGCCTTTTTTTCATGTGCACCTACCTTGCATATCTTCAGAATTAATTTAAGACTCTAAATTGTGATTCAAAATGAACAAATATAGTATTCAAGCACAAAAATGAATCCTTAAATTGCAGCAAAACCGGGACTTTTTTCAGCAATATATTTCTCATCTTGTCAGCATTGAGTTGACATCCGTAGTGAACACACTGGAAGATCCACTATGCATGCACAGACATTTTACTTTTCATGTGTGCACCTACCTTGCAAATCTTCAGCATTCATTTCAGACTCTAAATTGGGATTCCCGATAAATATGAATATATTTGTCTGTCTCTGTTTTAGGCCGCTGCTGTTTCAAACGAGCGAGCACATCGCTAGCAGTCAAGCACTGGGAGATTTGATTCCCTACAGCACCATATTGCATTTCATGTTCACTCGCGCCCCGGCTGAACTCAAATCACCACATCAGGTACGTCACATCCATAACGCTGGAATTGCTCAGCGATGGAAACCTCTCCTAGTTCATAGATCCTCAAGGATTGAGGTTTTAGGTTTTGGTGTTAGCAAGCAGAGGTCAAATGTTGTTTATAATGCCCTTGAGTGGGGCAATTAAATAATCCCCAGTGTTCATGTGATTGACCCCCTGTAAGCTGCTTCAGATAAAAGCTTCTACCATATGACTGATTTAATTTTGAGCACTTGGGAAACATGAAGATACTTTGAGCCATTTTCTAAAAGAGTTCAGATTGTGGACTAAACACTACTTTTCCTTATAAACAGAGAGCGGAGTGGTCAATCTCTCGCTATTCTCAATGGTTGGATGACCATCCATCAGAGAAGGACCGTCTCACTCTTATTAGGTAAGATCTGAGGCTCAAAACTACGCTTTTTTATTTTGGTTGATTTCACAATAAACTTTCCCAATGACTCCCTCTGGTGGAAAACTTGATTAGCATCTTGGCTATGCAATATATTAATATTAAAATGAGCTACAAATTTGAAGGTTCCCATGCATGGAAATATCAGGAAATAATAATAAATAACCATTAGTAAATAAATAAATAAATATTTATTTATTTAATAAATAAATTAGTTAATGTATACTATATATATATATATATATATATATATATATATATATATATATATATATATATATATATATATATATGGATGTATGGAGTAGCTTTTGTTTAATTGGTAATTATCTTTATAAAACATTGCATTTAAAGCAATTTCTTGCCAATTTATTGTTGCAAATATTATATTATATTATATTATATTATATTATATATTTGTTACAGAATTTTATGAATCTTATATTTATTCTATCAAAATATTCTATATTTCCATTGCTTTAACATTTTATTTTGCAAGTATTGTATTTTTATTTTATTAGCTTTTGTTTATTATCTTTATAAAACACTGCATTTAAAGCAATTGCTTGCCAATTTAATTGTTGTGAATATTATTATATTTATGTTTCAGGATTTTATGAATCATATATTTATGATACTACAAATATTTATATTACCCTATTAAATTTTCCATATTTCCATTGCTTTAACATTTTGTAGTATTTTTATTTTATATTATTGGCATTTATTTATTAATTATCTTTGTAAAACATTGCATTTAAAGCAGTTGCTTGCCAATTTAATTGAGAAATTTATATTATATATTTTTGTTTCAGAATTTTATGAATCATATACTTATGATTCATGATAATCATATACTTATGATTCATGATAATCATATACTTATGATTCCATAGCTTTAACATTTTATTTTGCAGGTATTTTTAATTACATTTTATTAGCTTTTGTTTATTAATTAGCTTTATAAAACATTTTTAAAAAACTAAATTGCATTTAAAGCAATTTCTTGCCAACTTAATTGTTGCAAATATTATATTATATATTCATGTCACAGAATTTTATTTATCATATATTTATAATTCAGCTACAAATATTTAAATTACCTACAAAATTTTCCATATTTCCATGGCTTTAACATTTGATTTTGCTAGCATTTTTTATTTTATTTTATTAGCTTTGATTTATGAATGACCTTTGTAAAACATTGCATTTAAAGCAGTTTCTTGCCAATTTAATTGAGAAATTAATATTATATATTTATGTTTCAGAATTTTATGAATCATATACTCATACACATTTTATTTTGCTAGTATTTTTTTAGTTTATTGGTTTTTACTTTTTAATTATCTTTATAAAATATTGCATTCAAAGCTATTTCTTGCCAATTTAATTGTTGCAAATATTACATATTTATGCTTAAGAATTTTATGAATCATATATTTTAAGATTCAGCAACAAATATTTTAATTACCTACAAATTAATTTTCCCATGATATTTCCATTGCTTTAACATTTTATTTTGCTAGTGTTTTAATAAAATTTTCTTTAATTCATACTTTGCGTCCCTGAAAGCCTATTTAATTTTGTCTTGCATTTATACACTGACTACAATTTTGTATCTTAGAAAAATATGGCGTCCCTTAAATAAATATACATTTTTCTAATTATGCTCTGCTCTAGAATATTGTATTCCTTTAATTTGGATTCTGTGAGTAAATGCTATTGTTTTATGTAATTTATTGTTGTTGTTGCTGTTCATAATCAAAGAAAACTATTTGTATGAACACTGATATTTCACAAGCAGCAGTCCTGAGCTGAATTTCTCAGTGCAACATCAGCGCTCTCTAATGGTGTTCTGAAGCACAGCAGCCTTGGTTTTTTCAGCACAGCTGTAATGAAATAAATAAAATAAGACTTTCCTTTGTTGCAGAGGGGCACTGGAAGCATATGTGCAGTCCGTCCGATCCAGGCAGGGAAAAGAGTTTGCTCCAGTGTATCCCATCATGCTCCAGCTGCTGCAGAAAGCCACAAGTGCATCATAAAACCTGCAAATAGAGTTGTCTTATTAAAATAATGTTCATTATAGTTACAATACTACACTCAGTCTTTATATACATTATTATGACTCTTTTGGTTTGTTTATACTGGGTTTAAAGGGATAGTTCACCCAAAAATGAAAATTCTGTCATCATTTCTTCGAATATTCACTATTTACTGTCCCTCAAGTTCTTATTAACCTTTATGACTTCTATTAAACACAAAAGAAGAGATTTCGAAGAATGCTGGAAGCCTGTAATCATTGACTTCTATAGTATTTGTTTTTCATACTAATCAATGGTTACTGGTTTTCAGCATTCTTCAAAATATCTGACTAAATGAAGCTCATGAAGGTTTATAACAACTTGAGGGAGGCTAAATAGTGAGTAAATTTTCATTTTAGGGTAACTATCCCTTTAATAAGACTAACAAATCTACATATATTCGTATTTTTTGGGTTTGCTGGGTGCATCAGAGTGAATGGTTTGGTGAACACATGATGTAAATGTGTAAATTATGATTAAATATTGTCATGTCAATCATAAGTAGCTGATTCAGGTTGATTTAATTGTTAACTATTTATCTGTTGGCTTCTGTTTGAATATTTTATACTAAATTTGCTAGTAGATATTCACTACAGAAATGAATATGCTACTTTGCAGGAGGACCATAGACTGTAAAGAAAGAGGATGCATTTAAAGCAATAGTTCACCTCAAAAACTGAAATTTACTCACTATTTACTCACACTTAAGTGTTTTTTTTCTGTTGAACACAAAATAAGATACTTTGAAGAATGCTGAAAACCAGTAACCCTTGACTTCCATAGTAGGAAGTCCAACATTTTTCTAAATATCTTCAATTGTGTTCGACAGAAGAAACAAACTCAAACATTTTGTGAGTAAAATAAATGTTCAGTTTTGGGTGAACTATCCCTTTAAAGAAAGAAATGTTTAGCAAGATGAAATAAAAACTATACTTTAATAGATCACAGAATTTTTTGCAGTTGTATTTTTTCTTTCAAAATGTATTAATTTAACATATTCATAGAGTTAGAGACCCTATAATACATTAGCACAAGTTTAAAGGCTGGCTAAGAGAGGGGTTTCATTGGTTAATATTATGTTTTACTTATGTAAAGTGTATTACCACATGGAATATCTGGAAAAGTTTTATTCAAGACATTGAAAATCAGGTAATTATTATTATTTTATTGTTCCTGAGGTCATGAAATTAGTTTTGACATTTTAAATTGTCTTAATTAATTAATTAACACACACACACACACACACACACACACACACACACACACACACACACACACGTATATATATTTCATGGTTAGTTTTATTTTTTTATTTTTTATTTTTTTTGTTTTGTTTTGCTAATGAATGTAAGTCTTGACACATTTAATTTACAATAGCAGCATAATCCTATAAGTGAAAATTAAGATGGATAGGTGATGGAAATTCAGCTTTTTAGACTAAATATCAGGGAAAAAACAAGGGGTTTGACATTTTGCATATGGAGGAAACCCTGCTTTACATTAATATTCAGCTCTGGTTCTTCCGTCTGTCTTTGAAATCTCAAAACTATTTTCCTTTGCCACCAGTGGCCACTTCAAACCATCTTGCAATTTCATTTCTGCCTCCATCTTACACTCTTCTCACGCTGTTTTATTTGACCTACATGGCACAGTCCCATATTCTGCTGTTTAATATGTACAGTCTGTGGGTTGCCATCAGTGTGGCGCATCCTCTAAAAATTCATTCAGCTTCTCTTTCGATCCAATTTTGCATAATCATGCAAATGTGATTCACCCACTTGACTAAGCGCTCCTTGAGAAATTAAATTAATTTTCTGCATGCCTCTCAGACAGACAGACTGAAACATTTCACAGTCATAACACAGCCGTGAGTATTTTGGACTTATGCATAACTATTCTTGGCATAGAGATGACAGAAAAGATTATGTAATGTGATATACACCCAAACAATGCCAAAACTTCATAAAGCCACATTTTTTAAGATGTAAATCAAGTCTTACTCTGTATTTTGGTGTACCTCAGACCTCACAAAAGCAGTAAGATAATCATAACCCTGAATATATACACTCACAGGCCAATTTATTAGGTACACCATACTAGTACCGGGTTGGACCCCCTTTTGCCTTCAGTACTACCTCAATCCTTCGTAGCATAGATTCAACAAGCTACTGGAGATATTCCTCAGAGATTTTGCTCCATATTGACATGATAGCATCATGCAGTTGCAGCAGACTTGTCGGCTGCACATCCATGATGTGAATCTCCCGTTCCAACACATCCCAAAGTGCTCTATTGGATTGAGATCTGGTGCCTGTGGAGGCCATTTGAGTACAGTGAACTCATTGTCATGTTCAAGAAAGCATTCTGAGTGATTATTTGAGTTACTGTGGCCTTTCTATCAGCTCGAACCAGTCTGGCCATTCTCCTCTGACCTCTGGCATCAACAAGGCATTTGCACCCACAGACCTGCCGCTCACTGGATACGGTCTCTTTTTCGGGCCATTCTCTGTATATCCTAGAGATGGTTGTGCGTGAAAATCCCAGTAGATCAGCAGTTTCTGAAATGCTCAGCCCAGCCTGTCTGGCACCAACAACCATGCCACGTTCAAAGTCACTTAAATCCCCTTTCTTCCCCATTCTGATGCTCAGTTTCAACTGCAGCAGATCTTATTGACCATGTCTACATGCCTAAATACATTGAGTTGCTTCCATGTGATTGGCTGATTAGAAATTTGCATTAACCAGCAGTTGGACAGGTGTACCTAATAAAGTGGCCGGTGAGTATTTGGATACCTTCAAAATCACTTTTCTTTTAAACAATCTATGATTTAACAAATAGATCAATTTCAATTTAAAATTGTGAAAAAGGCTGCGAATTTCAGCAAACAAAATAAAAAAAATTAATAATGTAGTTCTCTGATATATTAGTTTTATAGTAACTAATTATATTATCAATGATTATTATCTGATATATTAGTTTTACATTTATAGTAACGAATTATATCTTGGACTGGACTGGAAGAAACAACACTGGAAAAAATAATTCATTTGATTTACTTAACCTATTTAAGGTAACTGCTGGCAAACAATTGATATAGGCTGAATTTAAACAAATTAAGTTGAACATTACTGCATTCAATTTCTTTGTTTAAATTCAGCCCATATAAATTGTTTGCAAGCGGTTACCTTAAAAAATTTTTGTAAATCCAATGAATAATTATTTTTTCAGCGTTGTTTCTTCCAGTTCTGTTCAAATACAAGATATAATTTGTTATTATAGAGGTAAAACTAATATATCTGATAATAATCATTGATAATAATCATTTCATTGAATATATTAAGCTATTTCAAAGGTTTTATGGCTAATATTAGATTTTCTATTCTATTTCTATGATTATGACGTGTGTAAAATGTCCTTATGTGGGGGTAGTTTGTGGGTGTGGGGTTTCTTCTCATATTACACTCTTTCCCGCGAGAAAACCCGTCAGCCGCGCCAAAACCCCACCTGTGTCACACATCACCTTTGTTCCTGCCTAAACTTGTCATTTCAAGCTGTCAGGAGACCATCTGCTTTTAAAATCGTGTCGATTAATCATATGTGCTGATTAATTATGTCCCCGCTGAGTTGCAAATACGCCTTAAAAAACTTCAGGCGCGCCTTTAATAATAATCGATGCGAGAGCGCGCCTATAGCCCCGCCAACAAACCCCCACAGGCTTGGTCAGAGCGCGTCTCTGGTTGGCTACAGTTGTTTCCCGCAGGCGTTTCCTTCTCATTCGTCCAATCAGCGTCGACAAATTTGCATAGCGGATTCGTGATTGGACGAGAGATGTTGTGGCTCTTTAGAGCGCCAGAAAACAAGCTTTAGCGGGTGATTCATACTCGCCTGATCACTGAACGACTGAAATAAGAAGATTACAAGCTCAGATCCTCTGATTTACAGAGGAATTATGCTCATGTGAAGAGGAAAACGAAAGATCAGCCTTGACACAGGATTTATTTACGTTTTTAGGATTTATTAATTACAAGGACGGAGGTTTCAGGTAAGAATATAACGTTAATGTTCCTGATCTACATCTCACATCTGAATTAAAGTTACGTCATGTTAATGTATTAAAAATAATGTAAATCGATTTATTTTTTAAGTCACAGATTTTTTTTAGTATTCAAACAATCAGAAAAGCTTATTATTTATAATAAGCGGTCATTTATATTCCATATATATAAGTTAAGTTAGCTAAAATTCTATCTAATCTATATGTACAAAGTGTGAATATATACTATATCCAATTCTATAATAATAATATAAATATGAATTATTTATTAAGTTAAATCGTTATGTTTAGATTCTGCTAATATAACTGGTTTAGTTACCAGGCAACTGGTGGAGATATTTGCGCCAAAAACTGCCCACCGTCATCAGATCAGATCAGATCGCTCTTATAGCATTAATTATACGTTTATAATATGTAATATAACACGATTATACCTATAAGTTAGATTAACATACAAGTATTTGGATGTATAACTTCTGGCAGCACTTCATTAGTAAGTTAGCAAACGTAGCATTACGTCAGATCAGGACTATATTCATAATAAAATATATAAACATAGTTGTTGATATTCAATATTGTTAATGCAATGAACACTCATGTTTATATCAATGTCATTCATGTATAATAACAGTTAACTAAATGTATAACGGCATAAATGTGCTGATTATGACTTATTTCTTTTTGTTTTAGATGGAGGTGAAGTGTTTAACATTAAAGGATTTGCTTAGTGTCAGAACACTAGTGAATAAGACAGGCTCTGATGATGCTGCCAGCATGAATGACCATAAAGTAAGATTATCCAGATACACGTTTGTTTAAATATTATGATGATAACGTCTCATACGATGTTTAACTAATACTATGTTTTCAGGAAAACATCTGCATGGACAGAAGGAAAATGACCCCACTGAAGAGCGAGACTCTGACAGCTGCTTTGAATGGACATAGGAAGATTTCCAGTCCTGAAATCACCCACATAACCCCTATTAAACTCACTGAGAAGGCCCATGCGGACCCCTGGACTCCAACAGCAAATCTGAAAATGCTGATCAGTGCCGCCAGTCCAGATATACGCGACAGAGAAATGAAGAAAACCCTCTTCAAACCCATTGAAAATAAAGAGAAGATTGCAGAGGAGGAGGAAGAGGAAGAACTTGACGACTCGTGTCAGGTAGACAATGAGTCAGAAATCAATTAAATTAATGGGATGGTTCACCCAAAAAGGAAAATTATGTCGTCGTTTACACAGCCTTTACTTGTTTCAAGTCTTTATGGGTTTCTTTCTTCTGTTGAACACAAAAGAAGATATTTTGAAGAATGCTGGAAACCTGTAACCACTGTATTTGTTTTCCTACTATAGAAGTCAGTGGTTACAGGTCTCCAGCATTCTTCAAAATATCTTCTTTCGTGTTAAACAGAGTAAAGAACGTCATAAAGTATACAGCGAGAGTAAATAATGTGTAATATTGGGTAAACTGTGCTTTAAAATGAATGAAATTAAAGGAATAGTTCACCCAAAGATGAAAAATCTGTCATCATTTATAGTAAACACCCTTTACTTGGTTCAAGCTTTTAAAAAAGAAGATATTTTGAAGCCAGTAACCATTGACTTCCATTGTATTCGTTTTTCTACTATGGAAATCAATGGTTACAGGTTTCCAGCATTCTTCAAAATATCTTCTTTCTTGTTCAATAGAAGAAAGAAACTTATAAAGATTTAAAACCCACTTAAGGGAAAGTAAATAATGAACTATCCCATTAAATATGTTCAGTAGTTTGAGTTCGTTTTATCTTTCTTTATTCCAGTTTGAAGCATTAGACGAATCTGAAAGGCGACCCAGTAGAAAACAGAAGAGTTTGGGGCTTTTGTGTCAGAAATTTCTGGCTTTGTACCCTGATTACCCAAAATCCTCTGAAAGCATCAATATCTCACTGGATGAAGTGGCCACATGCTTGGGTAAGAGAAAATAACTGCTAAACACAATCTGTATATGTGTTGACCTTATTCTGCAATGCAATGTCAAACCCGTGGAGATATCATTGAAACTTTTGAAGTTAAAGTAAATATTTATAGTTGAATGCATTATTATCTGCACTAAAACTTTGGAAGTTAAATAAGCACAGATTTGTTCTAAATGCAGTTTTTATGATAAAAAAATAAATGAAAACTTTTCTATAAATCAATAAACAGCACATTTTCCACTAAATGTTTTATGGTTTCATTATTTTGATTTCTGCGGATGAACTTCTGATTCATTCGCCTAATAACGGCAGTAAACAATCAAACTACTTGCTCTACAAACAATTGTGTTTATGACAATACATAAAATAATATAAGAAAACACAAGTTTGCAGCATAACAAGCCATTAATATTTATTTATTTTTGGCTAAAAATCAATGCAATTAATTGAGACCAGAAGTCTCGAGCTAATAATTTAATTTAATGAAAGTTTATTTGTATAGCACTTTTCACAATAGTTATTCAAAAGCAGCTTCACAAAATGCGCCCATTAGTAAATTACAATCAAAATCAGAAAGAGCTATGGACAGTACAGTGGTCAAGCATAATTAACCTGCAGTTATACAATATGTATATAACTTTAAAATAAAAGTGCCTATATACAGTTGAAGTCAGAATTATTAGCCCCCGTTTATTTTTTTCCCAATTTTTGTTAAACGGAGAGAAGATATTTTTCAGCACATTTCTAATCATAATAGTTTTAATAACTCATCTCTAATAACTGATTCATTTTATCTTTGCCATGATGACAGTAAATAATATTAGACTAGATATTCTTCAAGACACTTCTATACAGCTTAATGTGACATTTAAAGGCTTAACTAGATTAATTAGGTTAACTAGGCAGGTTGGGGTAATTAGGCAAGTTATTGTATAATGATGGTTTGTTCTGTAGACTATCGAAAACAAATATAGCTTAAAGGGGCTAATAATATTGACCTTAAAATGATTTTTAAAAAATTAAAAACTGCTTTTATTCAAGCCGAAATAAAACAAATAAGACTTTCTCCAGAAGATTTTTTCATTCCTAAAGAGGTTTTGGTGACCAAACTCTTATATTAATGAATAAAACTGTTTAATAAAAATAAAATAAAAATAAAATAAAACTTTTTTGTGCAAATGTACCAAAAAGGTTATAGTCACTAATAAATGCATAAAAATATACATTTTCAAAAGAGTATACTCATTTATACTGAGCGCTATATATAATACATTTTCAATAAAGGGATCTGATCAACAAAATAACTGAGACAGGGCATGGGATTATAAACGTTTTCAAGGTATACCGCGGTTTGGAAAAGTCAAGGTTTTAAAACCACCCACATTTTCTGCTATAGCATTCCTACCGTATATGTAAGCTTTTTTGTTTTTGTTTTTTTTGCATTTTATTTAAGGTTTTTA
This sequence comes from Danio aesculapii, assembly GCF_903798145.1. Classification (NCBI taxonomy): domain Eukaryota; kingdom Metazoa; phylum Chordata; class Actinopteri; order Cypriniformes; family Danionidae; genus Danio; species Danio aesculapii. Next base: position 57,211,651 of record NC_079438.1, read on the forward strand.
GGACAATATCTCCAGCAGAAAAAATATCCAAGGATGCCTTTTTCAAGTAGTAAAGAAATCAGTGTTTTTAAAACTAATGAAGACAGCAGAAGTCAATGATTCATTTGAATTATTTAGCCTGACATGTTTACTGCTCCAAAATATTGTATATACTTTTATATATTTTATTTATTATATACTTTATATAAGTTTTACAAAATAAAATATATTGTTCAAAGAGGATAAAGTTGTTGTTTTTTACCCAGACGATTAAAAAGAATATATTTTAGAGCAGTAATCACAATACCACGAAACCGTGATGTTTTTATCCAAGGTTATCATACCATCAGAATCTTATACTGGCCCGTGCCTAATTGAGAATAAGGTTCCAATGGCTGCGCAAACTCATTTATGAAATATTAAGCTCTATAAAATGCATTTGTTCATGCATGAACTAACAACGAGCAATAATATTTATTTGCATAAATATATTTTCAAAAATCGAACTGTTGGTTCCCAATGTTTTGATTTCAGGCGTTGAGAGAAGACGTATCTATGATATTGTGAACGTGCTGGAGTCGCTGATGCTGGTCAGCAGGAAGGCAAAAAACCTGTACGTGTGGCACGGACGCTCGCGGCTCCCGCAGACTCTACAGGAACTTTTACAGGCCGGTCGAGATCAACACTACGATTTACTGATGGACCAGAGGGAAGGAAACAGCCTGCATGCTGTCCAACACATGCAGAATGCACACGGTAGGACATGCGCACACACACACACACACACACACACACACACACACACACACACACACACACACAGTAAAAAAGTGATTAGTTACTCTACTTTAAAAAAAGTGAGTAAACCCATTGCCTTAAAATCAACAAGTTGACTTTACTTTAAAAAGTGAGTATCTGTTGTAACTTGGAACGGTTAATTTGACTTAACTTTTATAATTATGCACGTAATTCGTTTACTTACTAATGTCACGATTAAAGTCTAATGTAATGTCTTAACTAAGTTAATTAGGTTTTTATTCCAGCCAAACTAATATAAATGAGACTTTCTCCAGAATAAAAATATTATAGAAAATATCTAATGTAATTTTGGAAATATTCACAAGTTAACATTTTAATAATTTGCCATTTGGCTGTATGTGGTCTGTATTTATCAAGGATATCAATAAAGCCAAATATGCTTTGTGCAACTGCATGTCTACCATATTGCACTGATATGGTTTAATTTTATAGTGACGGTTGCACCCTTAAGCGTCATTATTAGTATCTCACCCATTAATCGGTCACCAGTTAACAGCGTTTCAAGCAACACAACACCGGTTTCCAGGTCTTTGTGTTGGTCACACATAATCCCATCACAGCACAGTTGTCTCTCAGTTGTAAATGTGCCGTATTCTAGCAGACATGCATAGGAGGGGAGCTAATTAATCAAAGAGGAACTCAAAGCTGCATGTTCAGGCATGTTTCTGTCTGCTGAACTCTTGTAAGAGTGACCTGTGCCTGTTGATCTTTGTTAAGAGAAACTGCATTTAATATTAATGTGGTTCATATGTAAATATAAATACACTTAAGCATACATGGTTTAATTAATTAATGTGTTAATTGTGTAATGAAAAGCAACATATATTCAGAAATTTCACTTAAATTTGGTGCATTGGGTAAATATTTGTTCCTGTTAATTAAAAATGACAGGTTCGAAGCCTAGAGTTATTTTATTACTCATTATATCATATTATAGTAATTATATATGTTAGTTTCATTAATTTATATACATAAATGAATGAAATAAAAGCGTTTCAGTGGTAAAAAAAAATCACAATAATTCTTAATTCTGATATTTTAAGTCTAGACTGTTTGCATGTTAAAAGGCTTTACAATAAAGCTTTGGTGTGTAATTTTACATGCTTCATTTTTAAAACAGATTAAACAAAATAAATGAAAGTTTCATCTTTTTGGTTTCCTTAAGCAGCAAATGATGAAATAAAAGCCCCAAATTTTGGCTAATATTGAAAAAAACACCATCCTCTACCATATTTTTGCATATTACACTTTTTCTGTCTTAAAATGCATTAAAATAACGCTTTAATATTTAATTTTACATGCTTTATTTTGAAAACAGATCAATGCAGTTTTAAAAAATCAGTTTTCAGTTTCCTTTAGCAGCCCATGATGTAATAAAACCCCCAAATACTGACACAAACACCATACTCAACCATATTATTTGCACATTACACTTTTTCTGTGTTAAAATGCTTCACAATAAATCTTTGGTATTTAATTTTACATGCTTTATTTTGAAAACAGATCAATGCTATTAAAAATAAAATCTGTTTTCAGTTTCCTTTAGCAGCCAATGATGAAATAAAACCCCCAAATATTGGCTAATACTGACACAAACACCATATTACCATGTTTTTTTTGCATATTACACTTATTTGTGTGTTAAAATGCTTCACAATAAATCTTTGGTATTTAATTTTACATGCTTTATTTTAAAAACAGATCAATGCAGTTTTTAAAAAATCTGTTTTGAGTTTCCTTTAGCAGCCAATCATAAAATAAAAGACCCCAATGTTGGCTAATACCGACATAAACGCCATTCTCTACCATATTTTTGCATATTACTGTACTACTTCACAGTGTTTGCTTTGCGTTAGAGCATTGATATGGAAGTCTGCTTTGAGTTTGACGGCTTCATACAGAAATGAAGCTGTTTTGCGTCCTGCTGTCCTCGTCTGGACCTTCTGATGTGCTTATTATTGTGTTCGTTGGCTTCATATCCCATGTGGCCGCTGTCACCAAGCAACGGCTTTCCTTCCTAACAAAAGCTTATTACCATCCCATCATGAGGGCAGGAGTCACTCGAACAGCCAATTCAGCCATTCATTCCTCATATTCAACAACTCTGATTTCCTCCTGCCACTTCACATTTGCACACTCATCATTCTTTATTCAGTCATTAAAAATGCAGATTCCTCTTATCAAACACAACTTTGGATGGGTTCTTAAAAGGGTTAGCTCACTTTCAGCATGGACATTTCATCATTACAGTTGAAGTCAGAATGATTAGCCCTCCTGAATTATTATCCCCCCTGTTATTAGATTTTTTCAACACATTTCTAAACATAACTCATTAATGACTTATTTCTTTTATATTTGCCATGAAGACAGCACTAAATATTTGACTAGATATTTTTCAGTATACTAGCATTCAGCCTAAAGTGACATTTAAAGGCTTAATTAGGTTAAAATTAAGGTAAATAAGTGTTGTAAACCTGACTTCTCTCTTTTCACAGCCGCTTCCAGCAGAAGGAAGGATAAATCACTCCGAATCATGAGCCAGAAGTTTGTCATGTTGTTCCTGGTGTCCAAAACCCAAACTGTAACCCTCGATATGGCTGCTAAGATTTTAATTGAAGAGGGTCAGGAAGAGTCCTACGACAGCAAGTATAAAAGTAAGACATTTCTTATATGCCAATAGATTTATCTTGATATTTTTTTCCCGTATTGATCAATAATGATATTCATTTTGATATATAAATTGTTAACTCTGCCTGAGTCTCCCAACTAGGGCTGCACAATATATCGTTTCAGCATCGATATCGCTATGTGTGCATCCACAATAGTCACATCGCAAAATCTGCAACGTTGAGTCTGAGTTGACCAGGAGCCACAAAATTGTAATTGCTGTATTTATATGATCTATGCCACAAAATTTACTTCTGTCTTGGTTTCTAGTCCAAATTTCTACATTTCAAAGCTGAAATAAGATTATTTTACTAACCCCACAAGCATATAATTGAGCTTGTTTTAAGGAAAAACTCTTAATTTTGACTTATTTCTTCTGAAGGTGAAAACAAAACAATATTTTAACCTGCTATAGGAATTTTTATATTAAAACAAGACAAAGCAATGTAAGAAAAGCATTTCTGCATTGGGATTATTCAATTTCTGTACCTAAATAATGTTGAATAAACCGTCAAATAGAGCTGTTCAAACTATCTTGTGAAACTAAATTTATTTAACAATATTTTTGCAGAAAATTTAAATATTGCAATATCAGATTTTTGCAATATCGTGCAGCCTTACTTCCAACCATGACTAAAGCCACACATTATCATTTATTACATTTTAAAGTATAGTTAAAAAATATATGTATTACACATTTGTCCTTACAAATTAAATAAAAAATAAAAGTTGTGACAAAAAAAGGTAAATGAGAGTAAATGTGCAAAATCTAATCTGAAAACTATTATAAGCATACATTTTAACACAATGTTTTTTAACCTGCTTTAATTTCTTTTCATTTTTTGTATTACTTTAAGAGCTATATTAAATGTGCAAAACGTTCTTTTTTATTTTAAGAGGTACATAAAATGTGAAAATGCAATGATACTTAGCAAATGCACACAAATTTAAATTAAGATAGCACACTTAAAAATTAAATTCTATACTTATACTTAATAATACTTAATTTAAAAATAATACTTAATATGTTAAGTTGTGATATAAGAAGGTAAATGAGAGTAAATGTGCAAAATGTAATCTTAAAACTGTTGCAAGCATCATTTTAACACAATTATTAGTATTAATTTACCTGTTTTACTTTTCTTTTTTATTTTAAGAGGTACTTAAAATGTGAAAATGTAACGAAACAGCAACTGCACACAAATGTTCAAAACTATTGTCCTTAAATTAGGATAGCACGCTTATAAATTTGATTAAAAACTAAACACTGTGACATAAAAAGCAAAATAAGAGTAAATGTGCAAAATGTACTCTTAAAACTGTTGTAAGCATAAATTTTAACACAATTTTTTTTTACTTTTTTTAGTAAGTACTTTACTTTCTTTAATCTGGCTTTAAGAGGTACATTAAATGTGAAAATGTAATGATACTTAGTACATGCACACACATTTAAATTAAGATAGCGTACTTAAAAATTGAATTTAATACTAAACGTTGTGACACAAGAAGGTAAATAAGGGTAAATGTGCAAAATGTAATCTTAAAACTGTTGCAAGCATACATTTTAACACAATTATTAGTATTAATTTACCTGTTTTACTTTCTTTTTTATTTTAAAAGGTATATAAAATGTGAAAATGTAACAAAACAGCAACTGCACACAAATGTTCAAAACATTTATCCTTAAATTAAGATAGCACGCTTATAAATTTGATTAAAAACTAAACGCTGTGACATAAAAAGCAAAATAAGAGTAAATGTGCAAAATGTAATCTTAAAACTGTTGCAAGCATACATTTTAACACAATTATTAGTATTACTTTACCTGTTTTACTTTTCTTTTTTTATTTTAAGAGGTAAAATGTGCAAAATCTTAAAACTGTTCACTGAAAAAAGTGTTGCATGCAAAACTGTTGCAAACAATTTATTTGTGTTGAATTTAAACAAACTAATTAAATTGAGCAATGTTCAACTTAATTTGTTTGTTTAAATTCAACACAAATAAATTGTTTACAACCACTTAACGTAAACAAATTTAATAAATCCAAGGAATCATCTTTGAATAATTTTTTTCAGTGTACATAAAATGTGCAAAATGTAATCTTAAAACTGTTCACTGAAAAAAGTGTTGCATGCAAAACTGTTGCACACAATTTATTTGTGTTGAATTTAAACAAACAAATTAAATTGAGCAATGTTCAACTTAATTTATTTAAGCTGAATTTAAACAAACAAATTATTTACAACCACTTAACGTAAAAAAAATTTAGTAAATCCAAGGAATCATCTTTGAATAATTTTTTTCAGTGTAAGCATCAATTTGAACACAATTTTTTTTTTACTTTCTTTCTTTAATCTGGCTTTAAGAGGTACATTAAATGTGAAAATGTAATGATACTTAGTACATGCACGCACATTTAAATTAAGATAGCACATTTAAAAATTGAATTTAATACTAAAAGTTGTGACACAAGAAGGTAAATGTGCAAAATGTAATCCTAAAATTGTTGCAAGCATCATTTGTAACACAATTACATTAGTTTTTTTTATTTCTTTTATTTTATGCATGACTTTAAGAGCTATATTAAATGTGCAAAATGTAACAAATCTTAGCAATTGCACAAAGTCTGTTAACTTTTTTCACTAAATATTGTTTATCAGCCCATCACTAATGTAGTTTTACTTTTATTGATTGCATGAAGCTCATAATTAATTTTTGGGATTGTTTGTGTTTGTTTAGCTAAGGTACGGCGTTTGTATGATATCGCTAATGTCCTGACTAGCCTGAATCTGATCAAGAAAATTCACATGAGAGAAGAAAAGACGCGTAAACCAGTCTTCAAATGGATCGGGCCTGGCGATTTCCAAAGCAGCAGCGGTATATCATGTTTTAACTTCTGATAATGGTTTTTAGGGCTCTTAAGTGTGACCGTATTGTAATTATATGCCTTTATTTAAGATTTAGATGATTTGAGAGCTCAAATCAGCAACTCTAGTACTGAACGACGGGAGAAAATGGCACGTCATTCCTCCTTTCAGGTCATTCCTGCTCCGCCTGTCAATCAAAGACTGATAAGCTCCGCCCCCAGCACACCTCACAGATATTCCACAGGTTTGAGCAGAGCGGAATATTTGCATAATTTTAAATAAGTCAGTTGTGTTTATTGTAACTGGTTTAATGCCGTGTTTTTATGTTTGTATTGTCAGATGAGCCAGTGGATTACTCCAGGAAAAGCGGGAACAACAGTGCAGTGTGTCGACTGCAGTTTGGAGACAGGTAAAAATTAGTTTGATTGTTTAGTTGGTTGTTTTAATATATATTTGCTTAAATATCACTTATAATGCATATATATTATACATTTCTCATAAACTTGAGAATCTGAGCATGTGACTGAAAAATTGTAGGTTCAAATCTTAGAAAGATTTATTTCAAAGTGTTCAAAGACTTATTTTTACTCCTTTACTTTTGAGTAATGCATGCTTCCAGCTGCAACCCATCACTGGGAAACATCCACACACTTATTCACACACATAACTACGGTTGATTTAGTTAATCAATTCATCTGTAGCGCATTTCTTTGGACTTGTGGGGGAAACCGGAGCACCCGGAGGAAACTCACACCAACACAGTGAGAACATGCAAACTCCACACAGAAATGACAACTGACCCAGCTAAGGCTTGTACCTGCAACTTTCTTGCTGTGAGGTGATTGTGCTGCCTACTGCGCCACCGTGATGCACCTATATATACATATATATATATTCTTATATTCTTATATTTTTAATACAAGTTTATATTTCATTTTTATTATTATGAAGCACTTTGGATCAACTACGGTTGTGTAAAATTGTGCTCTATAAAAATGCCGTCTAGACTTGATATACTAATAATTAGAGTTGATTACTAATAATTTACTTGAATACAATGTTAATAAAGCATTATCAGAGTTTTATTTTTAATAATTTAGACATTTGTTTTTTGTTGTTCTATTATTATGAAATATTTATAAGTTGCTTTGATTTATTTTTTGTAAATGGTCTATAATTTAATTTAGGTTTAGCATTTAATTTTTTTCAATGTCAATTTTATTAATATAGCACTATTAAACACAACCAAAGGTTGAACAATGTGCTGCACAATACAAATCACAAAAAGAAAGAGAAAATTATAGCTTAATCAAACAATTCTCACAAGTTTTCAACCTAGATTTAACATTTTTGCTGTATTTTTAATTTATTTTTTAATTTAAAGAAAAAAGTAAAACTAACAAATAAATAAAGATACTTTATTTTAAGATAAAAAAGTATAAAAGAAACTTAAAAGTTCTTTTTTTAAATACAAATGTTGCTTTATTATTTTTAATAACTATAATGTGCTTTGATAGTTTTAATTATTGCAAAACAATTATATTTCTAAACTAATTTGTTATTAATATATCAGTTTTAGTTATTCAGTTTAAATACTAACTTCAGTCACTTGTGTATTTCTATTAATTAAAAAATATATTTTTTTTATAAATAATTATTAATTATATATAATTGATAATATAATTTCAGCTAGATTATTTATTTCAGTTAGTTTCCAAAGCAATATTTAAAACTCAAATTCAAAATATCTCAACTATTATGTGATGTTATTCATATTTTTAGCACCTCAACTTGAATTCATATACTTGACAGTGGTTTCTTTTTGTTAACTAATTGACACAAGTAAGATTTCAAGTTTGTGTTATCACCACTAACCGTTGACTTGTGTATGTTTCCAGTGTTCAGCCCAGTGTTAGTCCTGTAGTTCCCTCTGCGCTGGCGTCTCTAGCGATGCCTCTTCAAGCTGATCTGATGCCAGTTCCAGCTTCGTTTTCTCACCCGCTGGCAATCCTGCCGCAGACGCCCCTGCTCATGCTGTACAGCGGGAACATTGCTGATGGTGCCTCCAGCCTGAGAAAGAGGGAGAGATCAGAGGAAGAGGACCATCAGACCGCAAAATGCAGAAGACGCTCGGCATCCATAGAAAGTGACACAGTGAGTTCAATTCAGGTTTATTTGTATAGAGCTTTTCACAATTATTCAAAGACATTCAATACAGTCATGAACAGAATGATATGCAGTGAAATGCCTACACAACCTCGTGACCTTAAAATTAATAGCAACAATAACAATCCAAAATTTTATCAATATTTGAGTCTGATGCATCACTGGAATGAGTTTAGTACTGCTTTATAAAATCTCATTGACTGCATTATTATAATCCGTAGAGCTGTAATTGACCCTCTAACACACACACAGGTGTCAAACTCAGTTCCTGGAGGGCCGCAGCTCTTCACAGTTTAGCTCCAACCCTAATTAAACACACCTGATTAAACTAATAGAGTCCTTTAGGCTTGTTTGATACCCACAGATAGGTGTGTTGAAGTAGGATCAGAACTAAACTCTGCAGAGCTCCGGCCCTCCAGGATTTGAGTTTGACAGCCCTGCTCTAACATGTAAATGTCTGCTAGGTGGAGAGCGAGAGCTTGAGCTCCAGCACCAGAAGGTCTCCAGTCTGCTCTCCTGAAGGCTCCCCGTGGGACGGGGCCTCATTTGGGGGTCTGCATGAAGATGACGTAGCAGCATCCAGTTCCAAAGACGCCCTCCTGTCCCCTCATTACCTCTATGTGCCAAACACAGCAGGTACATCAAAACTAGTGCTGTGTGTATGTGTGAGTGCATATATATACACATATATAGACACAAATACATAAAACATACATTTTTGTAAATAAAATATTACATAATTTGTATTATACACACACAAATGCATAAAAATAATTATTAATATGATTATAATAAAATATATAATTCTAATAAAATTAAATAATTAACTGTAGTAAATAAAATAATGCATCGTTTGCAATATATATATAGTTTATATATATATAAATTAGTGCTTTCAAACAATTAACTACATTCAAAATAAAATAAACGTTTGTATTTACTATATGAGTGTGTACTGTGTATATTTATTATGCCTATAAATAAATACAAACATACATAAAATAAAAAGAATAATCACTGACATATATATATATATATATTTATATATATATTTATATTTGTGTGTGTGTGTCAATGATTATTCTTTTTATTTATATATATATATATATTCTTTATATATATATATATATATATATATATATATATATATATATATATATATAAAACATAAAAATATATTAATCTAAAATATTTACGCATTAAATATAAATAATTTATATATCAAATGAATGATCACATCCACAATAAAAGTTTGTATTGTTGTAAAGTGTATATTTATTATTTGTATAAAATTAGTTATTAATATAAATCAAGAACTAAAAAATTATTTTAATATATAAATAATAATTATTAATATATTAATAAATTGTTTCGGATATAAATGCTTTGTATATAAATATAAACAAACATTCTCTCAAATATATGCATGCATGTGTGTATTTAGATGAGCATTATAAATATAAACATTGATTTATGATGCGATTAACCATTTTCAAAGCACTAATCAAATATTTAATGTTCACTTTGACCACAATGCTTTACAAAATAAAAATAAAACCTCTTTCCTTGCCAAAAAAGTCAAATAAATACAGTATAATTATAAAATACACAGAGCACAAGTCAAACCTCAAGTTCAACAAGACAGTAAAAACATCATGAGTAAAAAATATCCCTCACACTCTTCATCATTGTTTTTCTATAGGTCTGAATAGTATTAACTTCCTCATGCCAGCAGGGCACACGCAGGGTGGAGTGCCAGCCGTAGCCTTGCCGTATTTTCTGTTGCAATCACCACTAATAGCGGGTGCGATGCCCACATCCAGCACTGATGGGCCCGCCGGCTTCAGTTTGCCCACCGTTCTGTCGCCTGCACAGTTTGTGGTGGCAGGAGGAGCTTATGGTGTGACTGAAACACTGCAGAGCCCAGAGCATCATGGGAACAAAATACCAGCCACTACATCATCACCACGAGCAGAAGAGAGCCCAAAGCCAGCAAAAACACAGGTACTGCATATGATTAGTAATAATACTGCAACAATATATATAGTTGAGGGCAACATTATTAGTGATTATTTTGATTAAGTTAATTATTTAAGTGATGTGTAAGAGTGCATGGAAATTTTAAAAGTATTTCCGATAATATTTTTCCTTCTAGGGGAAGTCTTATTTGTTTTAGTACAATAAATGCACATCTAAAGCACATAAAAGAGTGAATTAATTAATTATTCCTACTTTATACGTTTCGAGCTGTAGTATAGTTATTCTCACCTTGTTTCCCATAATTTCAGACTCCTGTGACACCAAAGGAAGCATCGCTGGGGGCCAAATCTTTCTTCGAGACACCTGGAGCTTTTGGGTCTGTCACCAACCAATCAGCAGCTCGCAAAAGAGGCTCCGCCCAGAGGAGGCTGGACATCGGGCACAGCACAGCCAATTAGATTAGCCGAAGAGTTTTCAGGCTTCTGTGGTGCTAAAGCGCCAAAGACGAAGAGCAGAAACACGACTTGAATAATACAAACATTTCCTGTGTACTAACTAGTGAACATCAAAGTCAGAGAGTATAGATTACTATTATATTTTCTCACCATTTCCAATAGTAAGTTTGTTTGTTGGCTGATTTTGTTGACCAGTTGTATTTATTATAATCTTTCAAAGGCTAAAATCATCAACAATCCGACTTCAGCACTACATATTTAAAAATGTGAATAATTAAGACCTCTGAAAGAAAAAAACTAGCATCATCAAAGATTAATCTTGATTAATCACATCCAAAAATAAAAGTTCATATTTACTAAGTTTAATTTTGTGCATACTGTGTATATAAATATATGCATGACTATATTATGTGTCTATATTATTATGTGATTATATATTATGCCTATTATTCTGTATTAAATATTTGTTTATTTATATTTAATGCAAGCTATATATAATAAATACATAACTATAATAACTTTTGTATTTCATATAGTTATGTATGTGTATTTATACATATATTCATAAATATAAATGTATATATTATGCAAATACAATCTTTTATCTTGGATGTGATTAATTATGATTAATAATTTGACAGAATGAAACAAATAAAACACATTTCCTTTAGTAATTCACAGGTAAAAGTGCCATATTGGTGAAGCCGACGCGCCTTATAAATATATTACATGACGCCTTCACTGAGAATGAATGAATTTTGAGCACAATATGAGATGAACTAAATAATGGTTGTCATTTTTAACACCGTTAACTGTTTGAGGTGCTACATCTGTAAAATTAATAGGAAACAATGACATACTTGAATGAGCAGTGAATCTGCCGGAGTGAAGCAGGATTATCACAGTACTGTACTGTTTGAGACTAAAGTATGTTTATGTATTGTTTTTTTTTAGACTAGTCGTAAATTATTTTGGCGTTTGGATCATATTTTACACCTCCGGGTGTGGCTTGTTGAGCTGTACAGTATTTACAGTTATTTTACTGTAACTCTTGGCATTGAATATTTTTGTATTTCTGTATCCGTCAGTGTTTAAAGTGAATGTCTGTGGATGTTTAAAGCTGCACTGCTGAATCTGTATAGTGCTTTCTGTTAGATGTATTTTTTTTATCATTTCATGTATAAACACTGTTGTCTAATACTAAATAAATACATGCAAAATACAATATTTGTTCAACCTCTTGATGTGAAATGAACAGATGTGCTTAATCAGAGCGACCACAAGAGGGCAGTGTATATATATATATATATATATATATATATATTTATTATTTTTTTTTTTTAATAAGAAGCTATACAATATTATATTTGTGCATATTCATTAGATTAGTCGGTGCTGAGGCCAAATCTGGAGCTAATCTAAAATAACAATAATCGTCAAAAACATTTGTAGCCCAAATTTATAGCAGGGATTTTATTTTTTTTTTATTATTTTTAAATATGTAGGAAAATTCATACATATATTTATTTATTTATTTTTTTAAGTCTGTTGATTAATCAGAGCGACCACAAGAGGGTAGTGTGAGTGTGTGTGTATGTATGTATATATATATATATATATATATATATATATATATATATATATATCACATGGTATCTATCTTATGGATATGTGTGATATAGATATATATCTTCTTACAAATCTTTTAAATTAATATTTTCTTTAAGATGGTTTGAAAGTGCTGAAAGTCATTACTGAAGCCAAATCTGGAGCTAATCTGACAAAATATCTGTAAAAAAAATAATTAACAGCCCAAATTAATGTTAGGGATTTTATTTTATTATTATTATTATTAAATAAGAGGGGAAATCCATATAAAGTATATATACATAATTAAGTAGAAATGTTTGGGGGTTTTTTTTGTGAGATTTTTCTCTTGAATTTAAATATATTATCTAATAAAGATGTTTGGTGACTAATATATAATTTTAATCATTATGTTTGTTTAATAAATCTGTTTCGTTCAAATGCACCAAAATATATGACTATATTAACTGAGAAATGGCTAAAACATGTACTTTTCATGTAGTATGTCTTAATAGGCCTATTGTGCCTTTATGCCGAGCGATATATGTGATGTATATGTAAAAAGTGATGTATAAATTTGATTTCTCATAATACACATTCAACAACATAAGGTTAAATTCCCTGCTAATGATTTTGTCCTGTAATATGTTGATATTAAACTCATAATAACGTTAATTAGTGCATCTGCATTAGGACACGCTGGCCCATGACACCTTGTTTGCTATATAATATCGTCTTAAAAACGATTAAAGCAATTGTACATGACATTTTACCTTGAAATATGAGATCCACAGTTGTTCTTGGGATATAATGAGTTATAAAAATGTCAAAGTTTTCTGCTTTTCTTCCGTCCTCCTCCAAACGTTTGCAGAACTGGTACGAAATACCGCGATTCCGCGAAAGCGCATCGCTTTACGGCAGCAACAACTGCACGCTAGAACAGATACGGTTGCGGCCGGAAGTTAACGATAATTAATTACGTTATGTATTAAATTACCCAATAGATTGTATTTTATTAACACATACCCCACCCCAATCGTAAACCCAACTGCCACAGTACTGTAAAAATATGAATTATCGTTATACAGTGTTACAAAAATGATGCTTTATCTGCATGCTCTCTAGACTTTACCACGCACGTGCTATCGACTGTAATTACGACAGTGTTGTATTAACAGTCGTGAACTCTAATTAACGATACACACGATTTCTAGTTTTATTATTTTTATTAGACTCAAAATGATCGCCGTGTGCCATTATCTTCACATTAAGATCTTATATTTAATAAAAGAACAGTTAAGATTAATAGAGGTCTAAGAACTGATTCAAAACAGCTAGCATCAAAGTGCTAGCATTAATAGTAAACAAACCCTCTATTAGAAGTGTGTGAGGTCTGTATAAAAGTAAAAGCATTACTAAAAAAAATAATAAACCTAAATTAAAGCAAAAGCATTAACTAAACTAAAACTAAAGCATTTCCAAAAAGATTACTAAAGATTATAACTTTTAATTGAGCTAAGTTAATCACGTTTCTTATTTTAAGTATAAGCTGTTATACAAGCTAAATACTTGCTAGCATTAATAAATATTATTTACATAAAATGTATTTAACTTTTAATTAAAGCTAAGTTAATCATGTTTCTACTTTTTGTTATATAAGCTGTTTTAATGTTATTTAAGTTGCTTAGGGCTCTTAAGTTTAATTTGATTCAACATAATATTTTTTTTTACAGTGTGTAACATAACATTTATAACATCCTAATAATGCTCAGTGGGTAGCACTGTTGCCTCACAGCAAGAAGGTTGCTGGTTCGAGTCCTAGCTGGGTCAGTTGGCATTTCTGGGTGGAGTTTGCATGTTCTCCCCGTGTTGGCGTGGGTTTCCTCCGGGTGCTCTGGTTTCCCCCACAGTCCAAACACATGTGCTATAAGGGAACTGATTAACTAAATTGGCCACATATGAGTGTGTATGGGTGTTTCCCAGTATGGTTGCTGCTGGAAGGGCATCCGAAGCCAATGTCTAAGGACAATGTTATTTTGACGTCCAATAACGACATGAAATGATGTTAATATTTAGTAGACTTTAGACTGTTGGAAAGTGACCAAAATACAACGTGGAGCCAACATCTTAAACCAATATCATATTGAAGTCAAATACTGACCTTTATTCGTCAGGTATGGCAACCAAAATCCAACGTATGATAGACGTCATAGTGGTAAGATCCACACAACGTCAAGCTGTTACATCATTATTAGACATTGATATTTGGTTGATTTTAGGTTGGACATTGACGTTGGCCTGACGTTGGGTTCTGATGTCAACCAGATTTTCATTTCCAAACAAAATGCAACGCCCCTACAACGTTGGAGTGCAATGTCAATCTGACTTCATGTTGACGTCTTGTGCCTGCTGGGTGTTTAAGGCCATTTCGGTCTTCATACAGTAAACATCCTTCATCTTCTCATCAGTGACAAATATCTCTGGGTCAATGCGTGTAAAGGTTTTGGACATCTTCTTGAACACTTTTAATGCTTCCAAACAGTTTGCTGCAAATATAAAGTGCACATCATGTCTTGAGATAGATCATTATGATGCGATTTACATAATATGTGTGATTTGATTGGACAGGAATCACAGGTCTGATTTTTCTAATCCCCACAGACAAGGCAAATAAATTAGTGACTGCAGGTTGAAGGAAAGTAGTGGAGTAAAAGTACAGATACAGCACGAATTAAATGTACTCAAGGGAAAGTTAAAGCACACATTTTTAAAGCTAGTTAGTAAAGTACAATTTCTGGGAAAAACTACTCAATTACAGTAATTTGAGTATTTGTAAATTGGTACTTTACACCACTGGAACCTTGCCAGAAAGTTCTCTGAGAGTGGTAGAGATGTTTATGTAAAAAAAAAATACACACATGGAAACCTAAATGAGCAGATCTTACACTTTTATTTCAGATGTAACTCTCAGAGAAGCCTGTATTTATTACTGACCCAGAAGAAAGTCTTTTAAAAGTGATCTGTCTGTCCACCAGTTTGAATGAGTGTTTAAAAAAACAAACCTTATAGAAACCTAAATAAGCAAATCCTACACTTTAATCTCTCACACACGTGCCATTCCTCAGACAGAGTCCAGTTTTTCCATGAAAGGAAGACGGACAGAGAGTTACATCTGTTTTTCATTCCCTCTTTCTTTCCAATCTCGCGCCGTTCATATAAATTCCTTCTAAAGGACATTCTGTGTTATGTGGATTACAGCTGGATGCAGAAACTGGTGATGAATTTCACACAAAACACCCAAATATGCAATATGCACCGTACTTTTGTTTAGATTTTCAACATCAGATAGAGTTTTATGATCTGGATACCCATTTACCCCAATATTAACTTCATATAACCATTTATAATTGCATATATTTTAATACATTGTATAATAAATAACGAATTAACAACAGAAAAATGCTGGCAGTTTATTACCAAGTTGTTGTACTGTAATTTACAACTTCAATCCAAGCAATATCTCTTAAAACTATTAAAAAATAACACCAAAAGTTGTTGGAGGAAAGATTAATATGCCATAATGTGATTTAAAAGCACAAATAAATAAATAACTAATCACAAAATACTGAAAACTGTTAGTTTACAAACATTTTTACAGTGTACACAAAAAATAAAAGTGCTAGTTTGCCAAATATGGACAAACCCATCCCATTAATTAACTTTTTTGCATTTAAAACAGCTGGTTTTCTCCATGTTTGACCCAATGTTGAGTTACAACAACCCAGCATTTTAAAAGAACATCAAGGCTTTTTTTTTAATAATTATTTTATAAAATATAATTATTGAAGCACAGAGATTATGAAGACTTTGACATTTTAATGACGTTAAACTGTATGGGTTGGTCCATAGTGGTGCATGCTGGTTATTTGCAGGAGTTGATTTCTGAATGGCCTTAATCCAATAGTATCTTGATGCAGACTTTATGATGCAAGCTGAGACTGCATATCTCAGTGATGCAACGTCAGACTCAATGGAGCTGGTGACGTCATGCTGAGGGGTGGGGTTAGGTGTGGGCATTAAAAAACATTGCATGGAGCTCAGATTGCACTGCACCATCAGTAATTCTGCTCAGTTAATTTGCATAATTAATGACGCCTGTGTGTGTGTTATGGCAAAAGCATATTAATATCAGTAAAGATGCTTTTGTTCTGGTCTTTAATACATCTCTCCCATTCTTAAAAACTATATAAGACAATGTAAACAAAGCTAAACAGTTTCTTTCATTAACAGAATGTTTTTTCAGTGAGTTTATTTATCAAGCACAGTCAGTGTGTGATAATTATTATTATCATTATCATAAATTAACATGCAGAAACAAAAATAAATTAAATGATGAATATATCAATCACATGAGGGGAAAAATAAAATAATGAATAGCGAATGTATAGTATACTTGCGCAACGTACGCTTAGTGCGTAAAGGAACATGACGTAAATGCGCGATCGTTCGGCCCCTGACGTCATCCGGGTGAGGGCATGTCTATGTGTGTGTGTGTGTCTCCTCCTTTTCGCCCTCTATAATTTCGTGATGACATTCCAGTCTGCTTGCTGAATTTCAGTCAGTCCGGAGCAGTTCAGAGTCCGCTGGGAAAAACACGTCCAGTTCAGGTGAGAAACTAGACTATATTTATGTTTGAGTTGTTATTTATAAGTTTGATGTTTAATCGAGTATAATCGAGTCATATTTTCAGTTGTTTTGAGTTGGAAAAAGTCCTTAAACATGAACAGAAATTAGTTTTGAGTTTGTAAAAGTGTATTTGGATATGATGATGGGCTGCTGTGATGATTGTTTTGCTTCTTCGTAGTACGTAATGTATGACAAAACCACAGAAAAAGAAACTCTGTCTGAGATTTACATGTAAAATTGATCTATTTAGGATTTCATCTAAAAAATATAATTATATGCATGCAAGGAAAACGAAATTTCCTAATGTTATTTTCATGTTTCTCTCTTAAAATTTGATATATATTAGACATTAATAAAATGTTTACTTGGCCATTCTCATCACAGCACACATAAATAAATAAAAAATAAATAAATAATATGAAAGAGAGCCTAAAATAAACAAGTAATGAATAAATAAAGGATTACATTAATCATAATTTGAGTTCATGTATAATTTTTTGACAGTTTAATATTGATCTGGGAGTAAAACATGTGCATAAATAAATGTTCCTCAATGCAGGATGCGAGTTGATATGATTAATTAATGTTTTATATATATATATATATATATATATATATATATATATATATATATATATATATATATATATATATATATATATATATATATATATATATATATTTATTTATTTATGGATATTAAATATATTTATTTATTTATGGATATTATATATATTTATTTATGGATATTATATTATTTATAAAATATGATATAAGTATAATATGTCCATTACATAGCACATATGTGAAAGCCATGGATGCGTTTTAAAAAGTAAATCACTCTTTTGATAGAGCTTATAATTTGTTGACAGTTTAATATTGAGAGTAAAAACATGCGCAGAAATAAATGTTCCTCAATGCAAGATGCAAGTTTATATGATTAATTTCCCATCATAATATTTATAATATATATATATATATATATATATATATATATATATATATATATATATATATATATATATATATATATATATATATATATATATATATATATATATGTACAATATTTCCATTATTTAGCACATATATGATGACTATGGATGCATGGATGATATTGATGAAAAAAATGTGCATAAATAAATGTACCTCGATGCAAGTTGATATGGTTAATTTTCCATTACAATGTTTATAATATATAATATACGTAGAATATTTCCATTACTTAGCACCTATGTGAAGGCTATGGATGCATTGTAAAAGTAAACTCCATTGCTTGTCTTCTGCGATCGCTCTTTTGATAGAGCATAATTAAAATTTGTTGACAGTTTTATATTGATCTGGGAGTAAAAAAATGTGCATAAATAAATGTTCCTCAATGCAAGATGCAAGTTGATATGATTAATTTCCCTTTATAATATTTTTAATATATGATATATGTATATTTTCATTATTTAGCACATATATGACGGCTATGGATGCATGGATAATATTGATGTGCATAAATAAACGTTCCTCAATGCAAAGATGCAAGTTAATATGATTAATTTTCAATTATAATAATTATAATGTATATTATATATATATAATATTTACATAACTTAGCACATATATCACGGCTATGGGTGCATTTTAAAAGTAAAACCCATTGCTTGTCTTCTGCAATCACTCTTTTGTTAGAGCATAATTAAAACTTTGTTGACAGTTTAATATTCATCTGGGAGTAAAAATTGTGCATAAATAAATGTTCCTCAATGGAAGATGCAAGTTGATATGATTAACTTTCCTTTATAACATTTATAATGTATAATATTTCTATTATTTACCTCGTATATGAAGGCCATGGATGCATTTGAAAAGTAAAACCCGCTGCTTGTCTTCTGTGATCACTCTTTTATTTAAGCTAAATTAAACTTTGTTGACAGATTATTGATCTGCTAGTAAAAATGTGCATAAATAAACGTTCAGCAATGTAAAGATGCAAATAATTAATATGCTTGCATGTAATATTTCTATTATTTAGCTCATATGTGAATGCTATAGATGCATTTGAAAAGTAAACCCCATTGCTTATTTTCTGTAATCCCTCTTTCTTGCTTAGAGCAAAACTATAATAAAAACAAACTAATTTTATGACTTGCTGATATTTTTCAGCAGACGTCAGGCCTCAAAGTTTATGAGCACTTCATTTGAATATCTCAAAGTGATCTGATATCATTTTATTTGACTAGAACAACCCAGAAAATGACCCACTGAAATGTCTGACTGCTGCTGTTTTATATGCATGCAATTGTTTCGCGTTTTGCTTCCAGACATTGTTACTGCATGGTAAATATAGAGCATTGTGTTTAACAAAAGATCCTCAGCTGTGTTTGTCTGTGATTGTCCTGACACTCCTGGTGGTCTCCTGTGTTTTGATCTCAGGGTCTACAGACGTCTGCAGGGTGTTTTTATTAGTTCAGGCTTTTTTATGCAGAGATGTATTCAGTTTGTTGGCCTGTGTGTGTGTGTGTGCGTGCGTGCATGCGTGCGTGCGTGAGATCTTGTCCGCTGCAGTGTTCATTTTGACAGCAAATTGTGATTTAGTTTTCATCTTAGTCTTAGCCACCCAAACATTATATACATCTATACAAAATATTTTACCCTAAACCACCTCATCAAACTATCAGTTCAGTTCCTTTATTTTGACATTCAAAACATCACAGTAAATAGTAATGCAGAGCGAAATTACGTTACAACCAACCCAGCAATAGCATAAAAACCACTATAAAGACCTAACATAATAAATAAGCCTTTATAATTTCATAAATATATCAAATATATAGTTATATTTACAATATAAACCAATTTACAACCACAGAAAGGAATGAATAAATACTTAAACACTTAAATACTAAATAAATAAATAATAAATACTAAATTATAATAGTCATAATATTGGCAATTTGTGCTTAATATAATTGTTCATGCATTTATTATTACATCCTGGCTATCAGTAATATTTTAAATGTGGTCTTGTGGAATATAGATGTTGCAAATTTTGATGTGCATTGTTAATTTATTTAATAATATGTAAATGTATGTGTTGGCAATTCAGTTTTGAGGAAAGTTACTCTTGTGTATTGTTCAAATGGACTCTCCTTTGGTTATGTTAGTGGTTAGGCTCCATTGACTTCCCTTATAATCACATTTCTTGATTACAAAGTCATTACAGCATATAATCATGCATTCTTGATTATTGTTGGTTTTCCCTGTTGGGAAGAGGTCAGATGTGACATTTTTCCTGTTGATCATCAATTGGCAGCATTAACCCTTTAGATAGGCCTGTGCACAAATGTTTCTGGCTATTTTATGCAGTTCTATAGAGAACGCATGTATATATTCACACCGTTTACTACTGTATGTTGTGAGAGCTGAGCTGCTTATTTGGATTTTCTCAGACATATCAAGGTTTCTCTCTCACAAACACATACAAACTCACACTGTACCCCATATATTTTTGCACTGCAACTGATGATTAACAGCAAAAATGGCAAATGATACCTCCTCCCAGCAGGGAAAATAAGCAACAATCAATAATGCGTGATTATATGGTGTCAAGGCTTCGCGATATAAAATATGATTATAATGGATGTCGATGGGGCAAAAACAGCTTCCAACATAACGAAAGGGTAGTCAGTTTACCCAGAGTGTATTTATTGTTGAGGTTTTGAAAAATTTCAAAGCATTTTCTTAAAATATGCATCAAAATAAGATTTGTCAGTAAAAATCACTGCATTTGCTGAAACACAGAGAAAGTCGTGGCCAAATTAAGACTCTAAATCAGCACAGACTGGATAAATACATCTCTAACAGCACACAAGGGTTAAAAGTATAGTAATGCATTACAATTTTGCTTTTTCTTTTAGTCTTTTAGTTAATTATCACCGTGATCATGCCAAACTGGGGTGGAGGAAACAAATGCTGCGCCTGCAACGGGACGGTTTATCATGCTGAAGAGGTCCAGTGTGACGGCAAGAGTTTTCACAAGTGCTGCTTCCTCTGCAGTGAGTAAAATACAACACTTTACTGTTCAGGTCAACTCTGTGAGTGTATGAACAGAGCTGCATTTCATTGATCATATTGATCCTGCTTTTATTTTATTTAGTTTTATTTGATTTGCAATATTTTATTTTAGTTTAATTCCTCCCTGTATGAATAGAGTAGGAGTTTGGCTCTCATTGCCGGCAATAAGTCAGACTTGTTTCCAGTGCAGGGCTGCCCTTTGTCACCAATTCTCTTCATAATTTTTATGGACAGAATTTCAAAGCAGAGCCTTGGGCTGAAGAGGGTCCAGTTCGGAGACCACAGGATCTCATCTCTATTATTCGCAGGCGATGTTGTTCTTTTGGCTTCATCAAACATGGACCTTCAGCATGCACTGGGGCAATTTGCTGCCGAGTGTGACGCAGCTGGGATGAGAATCGACACCTTTAAGTCTAAGGCCATTGTGCTCCACCGGAAAAAGGTGGTTTGACATCTCCAGGTTGGAGGAAAGTCCTTACCCCAGGTGGAGGAGTTCAAGTGTCTTGGGGTTTTGTTCACGAGTGAGGGAAGGATGGAACGTGAGATTGACAGGCTGATTTTGATGTACCGGTCTGTTGTGGTGAAGAAGGAGCTGAGCCGAAAGGCAAAGCTCTCAATTTACCGGTCAATCTACGTTCCTACTCTCACCTATGGTCATGAGCTTTGGTCATGACTGAAAGGACAAGATCTCGGATACAAGCGGCCGAAATGAGTTTCCTTCGAAGGGTAGCAGGGCAGCAGGGCGCACTCTTATGGATAGGGTGAGGAGCTCTGACACCCGGAAGGAGCTTGGAGTAAGGCCGCTGCTCCTCCACATCCAGAGAAGTCAGTTGAGGTGGCTCGGTCATCTGTTTCTGATGCCTCCTGGACGCCTACCTAGGGAGGTGTTCCAGGCATGTCCAACTGGGAGGAGGCCTCGGGGAAGACCCAGGACACGCTGGAGGAACTATGTCTCTCGGCTGGCCTGGGAACGCCTCAGGATCCCCCCCAGAGGAGCTGGAGGAAGTGTCTAGGGAGAGGGAAGTCTGGGGTTCTCTCCTAAGGCTTCTGCCACTGTGACTCGGCCCCGGAAAAGCAGTTAAATGGATGAATGAATAAATGAATGAATTGTAATATTTTTTAAAATAATATTTTCATTTAATTTGTAATATTAATATTACAATATACAATAAATATAATATAACATTTTATTTTTAATTTGTAATATTTTATTTAATTTAAATTTATTTTATTTTAATTAGTAACATTTTAATTTAATTTGTTTTAATTTATTTTAATTAGTAATATTTTAATTTATTTTAATTAGTAATATTTTAATTTATTTTAATTAGTAATATTTTAATGTTTATTTTAATTAGTAATATTTTAATTTATTTTAATTAGTAATATTTTAATGTTTATTTTAATTAGTAATATTTTAATATTTATTTTAATTAGTAATATTTTAATATAACTAAATGAATTTTAATTTGTAATACTGTATTTTGTTTAAATGTGTATTATTTTATTTTAATTAGTAACATTTTATTTTAATTAGTAATATTTTATTTTAATTAGTAATATTTTAATATTTATTTTAATTAGTAACATTTTAATATTTATTTTAATTAGTAATATTTTAATATAACTAAATTAATTTTATTTTGTAATACTGTATTTTATTTAAATTTGTTTTATTTTAATTAGTAATATTGAATTTTATTTTACATCTGTTTCAATAGTGATTTTCATTCCAAGAAAAAAAAGGTACATCAGCATACAGGTCAAGAAATAAGCAAATAAATTGAATATGATATTTTTCTGACATGCTTTGCAAGAATTAAGAAATAAACTTTTATATATTTAATGTAGTTTTTTATATACAATTTTAATTACTGCACAAAAATACATTGTAAAATCAGCAACAAAAGATAAATGACAAATAAAATGACAAATATAAATAATATTTAAATGATTATAAACATACATATTGCAAAGTGGGTTTTTATTTGCAAAATATTATTTATCCTTTAGAGTTTGAGGTTACATTTAAGGTAAAATAATATTAATAATGTACCTAAGGGTTATTAAGTAAATGCATATTATACAAATTAGTTTTGCACATTATTTAAAAATTATTATTATTATTATTATTATTGTTATCATTTAACTAGACATTGCATATTAATTTGTAAGACTGCATTTAGTTCATTGCATTTTATTAATATAGAAATAACTCAGACTTCTCAGCTTTTGGTTTGTCCTGTAGTGTGTGTGTGTGTGTGTGTACTCTTGAACATGTTTTCCTGAACTCTCTTCACGGCTGAACGCACATGCTTCACATTAGAGCTTTGCTCCCAAAATGGCAAAAACAATGGAGCCCACATGAGCTGTTTATCCTCCGAGAGCCACAAAAACCATTCAGTTTCCACACAGACCAACAGCAGCTAATAAACAGCGCTGAAACTCTTCCTTCTGTCCGTGTTTTTGCCACAGCTCATTTATAACAAGTCAGTCAGATGCGGACGGTCATCTGATGTTTATACGTCATAGAAAAGAAAACATATGAATAGTAAAGTGCGTCATGCTTCCTCGTGTCTGTCTTTGAGACAATATCACATATAAGCCAAAGTCATCTGACAAAACACAGTCAAAACCACATGATAAGCACATTCTAGCCTGTAATCATGGAGTTAAATGGTGGATTGTGAACGCATGGCTTATTATTATTGCTCATATTCGTATTTAAGGGTTTGTTTGGCTCTTTAACCCCAAGAAAGATGTTTGTTTTTTCCTGGTTAATGAAAAAACATGCTGAAATTTGGAATAATATTAACATAAACTACATAAATGTAATCCAAAAGTAGTCAGATTAGGTTTGCATAAGTGTGTAATCTACATGATCGACGACAAATGCTGTCATGTAATTTGTAATCAGTAACTCTATAAGTAATCTACTCAGCTCTGGCAGTCGTTTATGAGTAGTTTAGCATTGATCAGTTTCTTAAATGTGTGTTTTCTCTACAGTGGTCTGCAGGAAAGGTTTAGACAGCACTACATTGGCCATCCATGACCAGGAGATCTACTGCAAGTCCTGCTATGGTAAAAAATACGGGCCAAAGGGATACGGCTATGGTCAGGGAGCGGGAACACTTAACATGGACCGTGGAGAGAGACTCGGCATCAAGCATGAAGAGTGAGAGCTATAAGTTAACTATTATCTTTATAACATGGACAATTATTCATGTTTTTATTAATGCATGTGTTATTTATGCAAATCTGTCAACGAAAAGGCGATAATAAATCAATATATTGTTGTTTAGTAGTTAAATGTAATAGTTAAAATATATTATTGTTTTATTGCAGCTAGTTTAAGTAAACAAATGTTCTAAAGTTATAAAAAATAATAAAAATGTTAAATAAAATTGATGAAATTGTGTTATAGAAATACAAAAAGCATATATAGAAATATTTCAACTTAATAAATAATATATATTTCCCATTTTCTTTTTTAATTCTAATATATAATAACAGAATGTTATTGATTATATAAATACACCTGCTAAAATACAAAGCGTAAAATGCAGTTACATTTTCATGCCTACCAAAAAATAAAAATAAATAAATAAATATATATATATAAAAAAACATTACTAATGCTTTGCTTCTTAGACTTTACACACCTGAAACTTGTCTATAGCGCTTGGTCACTGCTGCTCTTATAGTTGTGTAAATTGCTTCCTTGTCCTCATTTGTAAGTCGCTTTGGATAAAAGCTACTGCTAAATGACTAAATGTAATATATATATATATATATATATATATATATATATATATATATATATATATATATATATATATATAGAATTAATAATAAATAATAATTTTTTTTTTAAAATAAGTATAAAAAATGTATATATTTTTATGCAAATAAATACAAAATTAAACTGTTGCAAAAATGCAATGCTTAAAGTTCAGTATTATCTTTATGCAGGCCTATATCAAAATAAAATGTACATTTTAATGAATATACAAATGTTAAAATTCAGGATTATTTATCTTTATGAATGCCAAAAATAAAAAGTATACTTTAATGATTATATAACTTCAACATAACATAAACACAATGCTTAAAATTCAGTATTATCTTTATGCATGTCAAATAAAATGCACATTTTAATGAATATAAACAATGCAAACATATAAAGTAAATTATAAAAATATTAAAAAATGCAAAGCTTAAAATCCAGTATTATTTATCTTCATGCTTGCATGTCAAAAATGAACTACAAAACTAACAAAACTACTGCAACAAAAATGCAATGCTTAAATTTCTCATGCATGCATGTCAGAAATTAACATTATTAGAGTTGTTAATAATTATACATTTTTATGCATGCATGTCAGACATTAATATTAGTATTTCTAGTGATTATATAGTGCATGTCAAAAATGTATATTAGTATTTTTAATGTTTACAAATATTTAAAAAAGTAAATTATAAAAATGTTAAAAAATCCAAAGCTTCAAATCCAGTGTTATTTATCTTCATGCATGCATGTCTAAAATCAATGTTATTAGTATTATTAATGATTAAATAACTACTGCAACAAAAATGCAACACTCAAAATTTATGCATGCATGTCAGAAATTAATATTAGTGTTTTTAGTGATTATATAGCTACTGCAAAAAAAAAAAAAATGCAATTCCTAAAATGCAAAGATGCATGTCAGAAATTAATATATTTAATATTATTTCTGATTATATAACTACTGCAGCAAAAATTAAATTTCTTAAAATTCATACATGCATGTCAAAACTTAATATAATTAACATTATTATTGATTTATATAACTACTGCAGCAAAAATGCAATGCTTAAAATTCATGCATGCATGTCAAAACTTAATATAATTAACATTATTATTGATTTATATAACTACTGCAGCAACAATGCAATGCTTAAAATTCTTCATGCATGTCATAAGTTAATATTATTAGTATGATTAAAGAATATAGAACTACTGCCTCAAAAACGCCATGCTTAAAATCCGCTATAATCTTTCTGCATGTAAGACGTGTTCAGTCAGTGTGTTTTATGATATCAAGCTATCCAGTAGTGCTGAACTGTGGCGTCAGGTGATGATGATGGTTATGAAAGAATGTATTATGTAATCAAACTCCAGGCCTCTTCACACACACTTACCAGCACAAAGCAGCCCTTCATCGGGAAAACAGCATCTGATCTCTGTGTCTCCTACAGGACACACACTCACCGGCCCACAACCAACACAAACACGTCCAAGTTTGCGCAGAAGTTTGGCGGATCAGAGAAGTGTGCGCGATGTGGAGACGCGGTGTATGCAGCGGAGAAAATCATGAGCGCTGGCAAGGTGAAAACCTGGACGTTAAACACACATTTATTAATGCACATACAGTTATTAGTGCTCAGTGGGACACAATGATTGAGCAAGGACTAATGCGCCAGGGGAAATGTTTTATTAGATTTATTGTCATTATTATTAAGGTCTCACTAATAACAGAGGAAATGTTTTATATTATTATTATTATTTATTATTGTTTTAATTACGTTATCACTAATGCTGGAGAATTAATGTTTTATTATATTTCTTTGTCATTATTTTAACTAAAGCTTTTTATGATTATAATAAATGTCTTCTTATTTATTAAAAAGTCATTCATTTTAATGATTCTCATTACCACAACTCTCATTAAATTGTGTTTAGCCTATATTTTTAAAATAATATATATTAATATATAGATAATATAATAATAATAATAATATTATATATATATATATATATTTTTTTTTAAAAACACACAAAACTAAATATACCAGCAAAATAAAACATTTAATACTCAAGAAAGTTTTGTTTGCTGCTTATTTTCAAACTACTTATGTAAAATGAGTTGAATCAACACAATTCTTAAGTCTTTTTTTGGGACAACTTAATTTTTTATGCTCAATCCACTTAAAATTAGCAACAATTAAGGTAAGTTAATTGATTTGTGTTGAGAGAACATAAATGGTGTGGAACCCAGCATATTCTTTTACAGCGTATTCTTATTATATCTTATTTTGTTATATATATATATATATATATATATATATATATATATATATATATATATATATATATATATATATATATATATATATATATATATATATATATATATATATATATATATATATATATATAATTATTTTTGAATATTTTAATTAATATTTTTTGTGAATCAGAACTTGGCAAATATTTCAGAAATTCCTGTGCCATATCGTCTGTGTTTTGTATCTCCTAAGAATGTGAAATAAAGCTATACAAAGTAATTATTTAATGAGTGTGAATCATGACCTTCAGGATAATATCACGAACTAGATTAACAAACCAAAAACTTAAGTTAAAAAACGTGAGCGCGCAGCACAAACAGCATTACTGAAATATTTCATAAAGAAATAACATTTTACAGGAGGGCTAATATTAAATAATTTATCTTCAACTCTACATATCAATGCACATTACATTTAATAATACACTTATACACATTTAATAATACACTTATACTTATAAAACTTATACTTATTTATTTAACAACTTACTTTAGATGCTAGTTTGCACATAACAGCTGCACATATAACGTTGTATATAGTAATATAGCTCTACATTTACTTGTCAATCTGTATATTTGCACTCACTACTTACTTCTATTTTTAAATATATGTATTACCTGTTTCGCGTCCCGTCTCTGTCATTCTGTTGCACTGTAGAAGCTCTGTCACCAAAACAAATTCCTCATATGTGTGAACATACCTGGCAATAAAGCTCTATCTGATTTCTAAAACGTTTAATAACAGTTCTCAATCCCATCGAGACTCAAGAGGAAATGAATTTAATAAGTATTTAAAGGAGTTTCCTTGATATATTTGGTATTGATCTATTGAATATCCATCTTAATATACAGTGTTTACATCTAATCGAATGGAAATCATAGCAATCTGACATCACACAGTGACATCATCACCTGTATTATTGGGTTGAACACACAGACGTCTCTTCTCTCTGGTCTCCTTTGCAACATTTTCTGTCTCTTTTCGGTGAATCTGCATGAAATCATGAGCACTTGATGATGATGATGATGATGATGATGATGATGTCAGTTTCTTCTCTGCTTCTTCTCCTCCTCCAGCCGTGGCATAAGAACTGCTTTCGCTGCGCCAAATGTGGGAAGAGTTTAGAGTCGACGACACAGACGGAGAAAGATGGAGAAATCTACTGCAAAGGTCAGAAGACAAACAGTGCACAACACTACTCTGACTACAGTATACTGTAGGTCTCAAACTGGAGGCTCTGCTTCAACCTTAATTAAACACACCTGATCCAACTAATCAAGACTACTGGAGACCGTTAAGCAGGTGTGAGCTGGAGGTAAACTCTGCAGAGCTGTGGCCCTCCAGGAATTGAGTTTGAGACCATTGAGCTGCAGCTTGTTGATCTTCTGCTGATCTCAAGTGTTTCTATTTTCTTCATTTTGTTAGTTGCTTTGGAAAATAATGAATAAGTTTAAATTTAAACACAAGATTCTCCTGCAAATCTGTCAGTGAGATCACACATTAACATCAAAATAACCTGCAATGATGCCTAAAGTGCTCCTATTATGCTTTTTTAATGGTTTCCAATTCTTGTTGTGGTCTTTCCTAGAATAGATCTGCACATATTAAAGGTATAAAAACGTTCTCATAATGTCCATTACAGCATTTAGCATTATCTTATATTTCAGAGTCTAAACTTTATTATTGAAAAGGTTAGTTCAAGGATCAGGTCTCTTTAAACCCTGTCTGCTCTGCTCTGATTGGTCAGATGACCTCAGTCTGCTCTGATTAGTCAAATGGCCCAGCCCTGCTCTAAATTGTCAGATGGCCCAGTTTGTTTTGATTGGTCCAATGTATCTGTTTTAATTGGTCAGATGGCCCAGTCTGTTGTGATTGGTCCAATAGTCTTACTTTACTTTGACTGGTCAGATGTCCTAGTCTGTTTTGATTGGTCCAATGTTTCTGCTTTAATGTAATTGGTCAGTTTGTCCAACGCGTTTTGGTTGGTCTATTGATTCTGCTTTAATGTAATTGGTCAGATGGTCCAGTCTGTTGTGATTAGTCCAATATTTTACTTTACTTTGATTGATCAATAGGCGCAGTCAGTTTGATTGGTCCAATGTTTCTGCTTTAATGTAATTGGTCAGTTGGCCCAATGTGTTTTGGTTAGTCCACTGATACTGCTTTAATTTAACTGGTTAGGCAGGCCCAGTCTGTTTTAATTGGTCAAATGTCTCTGCTTTATTGATTATGGCCCAGTCTGTTTTGATTGGTCAACTAATTCCGCAATAATTGGTCTGATGGCCCAGTTTTATTTGATTGGTCCAACAATTCTGCTTTACTTAAATGGTCAGATGGCCCTTTGCAGGCAGCCAATGAAGACTATAGACTGCCTTTTTGCTAACTCATTACAAACCAACATGTTTGTCCAAGAAGTGGAATACTGACCACTTGTTTCAAGCAGCTCAGATCAACTTATTTCTTTTGAGAGACAATAATAGTGACTCCAAATATCTTAATCTTTGAAACTTTGCAAACCTTGTACATTCATAAATAGCTACATACACTAAACAAGATCGGTGAAAAAGTATAATGGGGCATTTTACAGCATCACGACGAACATCTCAATCTCTTTAATGTGTTTGTCAGTGTTTTGAGAGCAGTATTTGTTTGTTTGTCTGTCATGCACACCACACAGGGTGTTTCCCTGATTAAACGCCATCAGCAGAACCAAAAGCTTGAATAACTAGATTAACAAGAAACTCTTGAATCTCAAAACCGTCTGATCTGAAGTGTTGATGAACTTTCTAAAAGCATCAGTTCTGGCTCTCAAACATTCACTGATTTACTATAGTCATGCTTGGTTTCTTCTCTCTTTCTCTTTTTCAGCATGTTATGCAAAGAACTTTGGACCCAAAGGATGTGGATACGGTCAAGGAGCAGGAGCTCTGGTTCACGCTCAATGATTAGTCCTTATGTTATTGTAAAGGTTGTTAATAATTTCAAGATAATGATTATTTTGCATAAAGGAAAATAACTATTAGGATAAATATTACTTAAGCACATTTCCATCAAAATTATGATGTAAAAAATATTTTAAAATAATTGAATACAATATTTACAGTATTTATTTTTTTGTAATACAATAAAATAATGAGAATTTGGGGAAAATATCACAATAATTTTTAATGTAATACAATTTTTTTGGAATATAATCAATTAAATAAGCACAATGATTCATTAAAATAATGAGAATTTAGGGAAAAATGTCACAATTAATTTTAATTAAATAAAGTTTTTGTAAGACAATATATAAAGATAAACAATAATATATTAAAATAATGAGAATTTAAGGAAAAACACCACAATTAATTTAAATTCAATGTTTTGTAATACAATAAATTAAATAATATGGAAAATACACACAAATTTGGGAAAATGCCACAACTGACTTCAATTACTATATAATTATATAATATATATATATAATAAGACTAATTAAAAAAGCTAAAAAATACATTAAAATAATGATAATTTTGGAAAAAATGGCACAATTATGTAATTAAATTTTTATTTGTAATGCAATAGATTAAATAAGGGAAATATTACATTAAAATAATGATAATGTGGGAAAAAACTCCACAATTAATTTTAATTTAATGTTTTTTAATACAATAAATTAAGCAAAATAATACATGAGAATTTGGGGAAAATGCCACAATTTTAATTTAATAATTATTTTTGAAATACAATAAATTAAATATGCAAAATATTACATTAAAAGAAATATTACATTACAAAGTAATTGGGAAAAATTCCACAATAATTTTTATGTCCTATTTCTTAATGCAATAAATTAAATAAACAAAATAAAACATTAAAATAATGAGAATTTGGTAAAAATGCCACAATTAATTTTACTGTAATCATTTTTTTTGTAAGAAAATAAATTAAATAAACAAAATAATACATTAGCATAATGAAAATTTGAGGAAAAACACATCAATTATAATTTTTTTGGATTGGAAAGCAAAAACAAACATTTTTAATTAATGCTAAAAAGAAATTAAGTTAATTTTCTTTATGCAAAATACATATTTTTCACCCTTCACCAGACATTATTGGTACACGTTCAGTAATACGTGTAGTCATGAGCATCTACGTTAAATAAATCAATGTTCAATGTGCACTCAAATCTATTGTGCTGCTTGTTCAAACTACTGATTACATTCGATTTTAAGTCATATACACTGGAAAAAATGACGTTTGCTGTTTGTTTTTTGGGGGAAACTTATTTGTTTTAAGTTCAATCCACTTAAATTTGTAAAAAATAATTACATTTGTTTTCTGTTCAAACTACTTATTCAAAATGAGCTGAAACAACACTTTTTAGGGAGACAACTTAAATCTTTTATGTTCAATCCACTTAAATGTGCAATAACTAATAGGTTAATTTAATTCCATCATGTTGAAATTGATCATAAGGCACCCAGCATTATGAAGTAACCCCTTGATTTAGTTGACTGTTTGAATGTTTTATTAATAAAGCCATTAAAATTGAACCATGCCCAATAAGTTACATCTGAAGCAGAGTAGGGTGACGTCCTGATCTCAGCTGAGGCACTGGAGATGAGCATGTGCTTTTCACACGGAGGGGAAAACAGCCGGCCAAACCGTAAAGGCATAGGAACAATATGTGAATCTCTCCTCTAAAAACGGTCACATGGATAAATGACTGTGCCTAAAATCCCAATATTACAGTATACGGGGGGTCCGTCCAGTGATGACGCCATCACTAAATGCCCACAGCCGTTTCGTACATCTACTTCTCTGGCATTTACAATTTGTACATCCAGTGGTACAATGAATACAAATAAAAGGGGGCTGGATATTAATGGGACATTCAGATATAATACATCTGACCAACGCAGATCATAACGATACACACAAAATGTAAAACAAAACAAAGGGGGATTTTAAAAAACGAAAACAAAACCCAGTCGCAAATACTGAACATTCATTATTTACAGACGGGGCAACTGTTCGGATGGATCACTATGAGAAATCGGCCCCGTGTCCAGGCTTTACACATGCAGTGGAGACTTGCAAAGGTCAAAGGTCTATACACAGCAGTGCCAGACGCCACTAAAAGCTACAGTCATACACTTGGATAATAGTCGATTTTTTTTTCCTCTTTTGTTTTTGTTTTTTTTGGTAGGATAAAAAAAAACGAGGAGCAGCTCGAATGTAACTAACACGAACGAAATAAAAAAACAAAAGTCACTCACGGAATAATGAATCTAGTTCGTTATGTACAGATGCACATTCTTTACATCAGTCCGTCCTGTCAGTCAGCTCTTGCCGCTATTTGTGATGCCACACCAACAGGAAGAGGAAACGGAGGAGAGCAAAAGGGGGAGGAGCTTCCTCTGTTGTTTACGTAAGCGTCAAGATCCCTCGGCGACGATAGGGAGAACCAGCTTGTTTCTTCAGTAACGATGAATAAAAGGAAAATAAAATAAAAATCAGTGCATTGTTTCAGGCAGGCAAATATTGCCGCCACAAATAAACAAACCAAAAATAAATGTTAAAAATCATGGAAGGGCGTGTTAGACTTCTTCCATAAAGTTCATACAGCTATCAGGTCCACTTAATGGCTTCTCAACAGCATCTTGTATACAGTTCCTAAAACTACACATAGATAATAAATATAGAGGTTCACGTACGAGAGTGTTATTTCCTCGGAGGGTTACATAAAGCAGTCGAGGATGTGTTCAGGTTATATTTCAACCCAAAAATCAAAGGTGTTTTGCTTAGAAAAGCAAGGGGAGTTTTGTGTTGTGACATTATTTTAATGGAAATTCAGTTGTCTTTTGGTTCTCATTAACATAGTGTCTATTGTGGTAATGAGAAGCCAAAATGAAATGTGTTTCTAGAAAAATGAAGCCTGTTTTCCATTAAAACACTAATTTGATGTAAATTCGGCACATTTCTCCCTTAATGCTCATTACCATAATGAGTATAAAGGCAGTACTGAATGCTTTACTATTCAAATACGGTACTGAGATTGGATTTTGTGTATTGTGGTAATGAGAAACTAAAATCTAATGTATTCTTTTGTAAATTAAGGATGTTTTGAAATACAACATTATTCTGATGGAAATTAAGCAGATTTCTCTCTCAGTGCTCCTTACCAGAACATCTTTATGCATTACGGTAATGAAAACCCAAAATCACATGTATTTTACTAAAAATGAAGACTGTCGCCCATGAAAATATTGTTTTGAAAACATTCAGCAGACTCCTCCATTACTGCTCATTACTGTAATGAGTGTAAAGGCACTATTAAATGCTTTAATATTTAAATACAGTAATGAGAATGGATTTTGTGTATTGTGGTAATGAGAAAACAAAATCGAATGTATTGATTGGTAAATTAGGACCGATTTCAAATGTAACATTATTTTGATGGAAATCCAGCAGATTTCTCTCTCAGTGCTCATTACCAGCATTGAATGCTTTACTATTCAAATACAGTAATGAGAATGAATTTTGTGTATTGTGGTAATGAGAAACCAATATCTAATTTGTAAACTAAGGATGTTTTGCAGTATAATATTATTTTGATGAAAAATAAAACATTGTTTTGATGTGAATTCAGCAGATTTCTCTCTCAGTGCTCATTACCAGAACGTCTTTATACATTACAGTAATGAGAACCCAAAATCACATGTATTTTTATAAAAACTGATGATGATTAAAACATTATTATGATGTAAATTCAGCACATTTCTCCCATAGTGCTCATTACCGTAATGCATGCAGGCGAGTTAAAAAGGCAGTATTGTATGCTTTATTATCCAAGTAATTACAGTACAGAGAATGTTTTTGTGCTGAGAATTATTATTTTGATGAACAATTTAGCACGTCTCTCTGTGCTCATTACCGTAATGTGAGGGTAATACTGTGAAGTGATTTACACGCTGCTATACGATAATTTTGTTTTACAGTAAACATTGCTGTAATATAATTATTTTGGTGAATTCGATTTAAATAAAGCCATCATAATATGCTTTGCCACCTAAATAATTGCAGTAATGAGATCTGGTATTCGTTAATGAGACCCAGCATCATATTATTTTTATGTTTTGCATTACAACATTATTTTGATGGAAGTTTAGCACATTTCTAGCACTCATTACCGTAATGCATGCAGGTGAGTTTATTTATTGCAATACAGTACTTTTTACAGGACAAAAAACTTAATTATAATTACTTTTTATACAAATGATTATAGTTTAAAGGCAGTATAATACACTTTGACATTTAAAAGTAAATGCAGTGATGAGAATGATACGTTTTAGTGCATTACGGTAATGAGAATTAAAGGTAAAATGTGTTTAAATACCGAAAACTATTTTGTAATGCCAAAAACTACTAAACAAGCTTCATTTTCTTTAACCAAACTAAATTTTAATACGCTTAATTTAAATTTTGGAGTGAAATATAACCCATTTTTTCATCTCGACCCATTTCATACGTCTCCCCCGCCTAAACTATTAAACATGCTGCAAATGTACATATATGCTGAACTGTAAAAAAACAAAAAAATGATGACCACATAGTTACTCTCTGAAAAATACTACATAAATAGGTTAAAATAAATATGCTTTAAGTCACATTATGTAAAGAGGGAATCTCGTGTTCATGTGAACGCGTCTGCACGATGCTCGTTTGATCCGATTCATATCCAAATAAAGGAATCACGATCAGACGAATCAGAAGGAATCGTTCAACAAAACGAAATGAAATGTTTACGTCATTATCTACTCAACATAATCTCGCTCCAAACAATTATGTGCATTACTTACTATGGTCACACTTTACAATAAGGTTTCATTAGTTAATGTATTTACTAACATTAATTATGAACAGCATTTATTAATGATAGTTCAACATGTATTAATGCATTATTAGCATCCAAATTCATGCTTGTTAACGTTAGTTGATGCACTGTGAGTTAGCAAGAACTAACAACTGTATTTTCGTTAACTAACATGAAATAGAAATACTGTAATAAATGTATTGTTCATTGTTTGTTCATGTTAGTAAATGTATTAACTAATACAACCTTATAGTAAAGTGTTACCCTTACTTTCAAATAAAAATCTATTAAATATGTGAACAGCGTGAACACTCGTCTAAATATCTCCTTTTGTGTCCCACGAAGGAAAAACATATTTGAAGCGACACGAAACTAAGCAAACGATGACGAAATCCGAATTTCACGCAGAACGATTCCTCAAAAACGGCTAATGCTAATCTTCAGTCTTGCACAAAATGACGAACGATCTGATATCACTTTAAAAGGGGGTCACAGGAAGAAAACCGAACGTAAAAAGAACGAACGTAAGCCGATGTGCGAAAACGAACCACGAATCGTCTCTCCTGAGCAATGGAGGAGGGGTCGGCTGTGATGTCATCAGACTCCTCCCCTTCCTGCTTCTCGTAGTGCCGTCGATGGCAGGTGTGCGGGTTTTAGTTGTCGATGCGAACCGATAAAACAGCATGCGTTATAATCCTGATGAAGGAGATGGTCCCGTGAGCAGCACTTCTGGAAAACCTCTCCCCTCTTTATCTTCTTCTCCTCTTTCTGGTTCATTTATTCACTCGTTCATTCACTGCGCTACACCAGCTGGTATCCTGAGCCGGACGTCTGGTCGTACTCTATTGTGTACTGCGAGGTCCAGTCTATGGGTACGGGCCGCAGGAGGCCGCAGCAGCGCAGCTCGAAGAAATCGATGAGGTTACGCATGCAGCCGTGACTGTGAAGGAGAGAAAAATGCAAACTGAAAACAACTGACTAGCTCTCCTTTAGGACGCCATTGACAATAATGACTTCCTATACTAATCTGGAGATGATCATAGTTTTGAGTAAGATAGGAAGTTAGGTCCCTCTTTATATTAAGTGGCCTTAACTATTACACTATCTGACAAAAGTCTTGCCGCCCATCCAAGTTTTATGAACTTGACTTGACTTCTAGTTGATCATTTGGTGTCAGAAGTGGCTTATATAAAAGGTAAAGCCTTTACCCCAGACATGCTCCATAATGTTCATCTCTGGTGACTGGGCTGGCCAATCCTGGAGCACTTTGACCTTCTTTGCTTTCAGGAGCTGAAGTATGAGAAGGAGCGCTAATCTGCTGAAGAATTTGCCCTCTCCTGTGGTTTGTAATGTAATGGGCAACACAAATGTCTTGATACCTCAGGCTGTTGATGTTGATCATCCACTCTGCAGATCTCTCTACGCCCCCATACTGCATGCAACCCCAAATCATGATTTTTCCTTAACCAAACTTGACTGATTTCTGTGAGAATCTTGGCTCCATGTGGGTTCCAGTAGGTCTTCTGCAGTATTTGTGATGATTGGGATGCAGCTCAACAGATGATTCATCAAATCTACATTCTGACACTTTTCCAAATGATCAACTACAAGTCAAGTTATTATTTGTTGCTCTTAAAACTGAGATCTACAACAAGACTTTTGTCAGATGTGTATGTACTTGCATCAAAAAATAAATGCAATGTATTGCAGAACACTTGCGGTGGCATATGGATAGGGTTGGGGACAGGTTTAAGGGTGGGCTAAGGTGTAAAGGATTGTCAACAGTGCAATTAAAGATAGAATTGCATGCTGGTATTTAATCAATCATAAGTGCAGTGTATGCATGTACGCAATAACTACATTGCATAAAATGATTAAATTCAGTGCAAATACATTTAAGTTAAGGCCACTTAATAAAAAACTGGGAGCAGAAGTTGATTTAAAATTAAATTACAGGCATTATTTGATAATTATGCAGGCTTAGTGTTTACAAAATATTTTAATTTATATATAGAAACTTAGGGTATTAAGTTACATTTTCATTTATATGAGGATGTGATGATGATTCATTTATATAATGATGACAGTGTTGACTAAGACAGGAAGTTATTTTAAGATTATAGGCATTAGCTGATAATAATTATGCTGGCTTAGCGGATTCCAAAAAATTCATAAAATAAATATATAAATTATTATGGTTATTACATTATTATTATAGAGATTATAGTTGATAATTATGCTGGCTAATTATGTTGCAAAAAAATAAGAATAAAATAATTAAACATATGTATAATGTTTTTCACAATAGCGTGTATTTGACATTTAAATTTGTGTTTGCTCATTATAAATATATGATTAACTTTTTTTTCAAATTCTAAAGTTAATTTACCTATTAAAAATACTTTTTAAATGAGTAAATATTATTATTTTAAGTTTTATCTCAGTTAGTAATTTAGTACTTCACCTTAAACATTTTATTCTGAGGATTTTGAGATTATATATTAATACAGATTTGCTTAAACTCATGTATTTTTTACTTATTTGTTCATTATAATATATTTTAAATATTATACACAAGTTGAATACATTTATATATTTTATTATATTTTACAACAGTAAATCAAACATTTAATTTTCATAATGATCCTCTTAGTTTTATTTCTTAAAAATACCCTTAATTAATTACATTTTTTACTTAATTTTTATTTCATTTCTACTTTGTTTACAATGACAACTTTTTAGTACAAAATCAGCCATTATATTAATAACAAAATCAATGTTTTTTCAGTACATATAGCATATCACAATTAAACCTTTGCAATTTGTTATTATTAAACTACATTTTAAACCTGTGTCATTGAATAAAACACTGTTTAACTGTGTCGTTAACACTATATTCATTACCTATTGTATGGTTTTTCCACTGTTAAGAATACTATTCTCCTGTTAATTGTTATATATATATAAAATATTGAGCAAAATATGAAACAAGGACTCACTTGAATGGGCTCTCGATGGACGTGGCTGTGACTTTAAAGTGCTTATATCTTCTGGCGTTCATTCGCTCATTTGTGGTAATGCCCAGAACAGCGATCTATGAAGCACACATCAAGATTCAGTCAAAAAAAGCACCCGTTTAGATGATGAAGACAGCATGTGTTATAGCTCACCTGGTAGAGCTGGCACATGATGAGCACCGCGACCCACATGAAGTGAAAGACGCTGTTGAGAAACATCCAGAACATCCACGGCGAGCAGGTGGCGATCTGAGTGATGTAGATCCAGAAGCCGTCTTTAGTGTAGCTGGTGGCACAGTGAATCCTCCAGTCTGCAGAGACAGAGACAGCGTTTTAATCGTTTTCTGATAACAGAAATGAAGCAATAACTTTTCTGATTGTGTTTTTGTGCTGGTGTAAGTCTGACATGGAAAAATAAATATGAAAATAAAAACTGGAGGTGGGTGGCGATCAAAATTCTGTAGTAATGAAACGAGTGATTCACTGAATCATTCATTCAAATGATTTGTTTAAAAGGGCTGATTCTTATATAAAGGATAAAAGTGGCTGAATCAAATGAAACTTAAAATGTTGAAAAGATTCTGTTGTAATAAGTGATTCACCGAATCATTCATTCAAAAGATGGAGAAATCTAGTTGCTGAATCAAATGAAACTAACAGTATGTGTGATTCACTGAGTTATTCAATTAAATGATTTGTTCAAAATTACTGACTCTTTAATAGTGGATGCAAGTGGCTGAATCAAATGAAACAAAGTAAGGGTTGACAAGATTCTGTATGAATGAATCACAGAATAATTAATTCAAATGATTTGTTCAAAATGTCCAACACTTTTATAGAGGATGCAAGCGACTGAATCAAATGAAAGTAACCGTATGTGTTGACGAGATTCTGTTGTAATGAGTGATTTACTGAATCATTAATTCAAATGATTTGTTCAAAACGGCTGACTTTTTTATAGAGAATGGAAGCGGCTGAATCAAATGACACTAACCGTATGTGTTGACAAGATTCAGTTGTAATAAGTGATTCACTGAATCATTTATTCAAATAATTAATTCAAAA
Organism: Danio aesculapii; assembly: GCF_903798145.1. Taxonomy (NCBI): domain Eukaryota; kingdom Metazoa; phylum Chordata; class Actinopteri; order Cypriniformes; family Danionidae; genus Danio; species Danio aesculapii. The sequence goes on from NC_079438.1 coordinate 57,250,980, forward strand.
TAGCTAACTCTTTTATAGAGAATGCAAGTGGCTGAATCAAATGAAACTATAAGTAAGTGTTCACAAGATTCAGTTGTAATGAGTGATTCACCAAATCATTAATTCAAATGATTCATTCAAAACAGCTGACTCTTTTATAGAGAATGGAAGAGGCTGAATCGAATGACACTAACCGTATGTGTTGACAAGATTCTGTTGTAATAAGTGATTCACTGAATCATTCATTCAAATGATTAATTCAAAATGGCTGACTCTTTTATAGAGAATGCAAGTGGCTGAATCAAATGAAACTATAAGTAAACGTTCACAAGATTCAGTTGTAACGAGTGATTCACCGAATCATTAATTCAAATGATTCATTCAAAACAGTTGACTTTTTATAGAGGATGAAAATGTCTGAATCAAATGACACTAACAGTATGTGTTGACAAGCTTCTGTTGTAATGAGTGATTCACTGAATCATCCATTCAAATGATTCATTCAAAACAGCTGACTCTTTTAGAAAGGAAGCAAATGAAAAGATCACTGAATCAAATGGAATTCAAAAGATTACACCACAATGGCTTTAGCAACTCGAGTATACTTACAACAAATGCATCCGTACATCATCCAACAGATCATGCACAACAGGAAGAACAAGTAGCCCATAAAATAACGGTGGTTTCCACTTCCTGTGGCAAACAATGAGGAAGAGAAACAGAACACTTAATGGACTCCTACAACATGCGAGTCACATATCCTGCTCGCAGTTGGTCTGACTGGACCCAAAGAGGTTTGTGAAGATTGACTGAACCACAGGGCGATATTTATTGCATCATCAAATATGATTGAGATCATGTCCATGTGCTGTGCGATAAGTCGATATATTGATTATTGTGACAGGCCTAAATGTTTGTTAGCAAAATGATCTCATTGTAAAGACCTGACAGCAACTAGAACATGCACCAAAACACTAGCAAACAATACAGCAATTGTGCAGCACCATCAAAAGAATCTCAGCCGGACGAAAGGAATAAGAAACAAACTAATTAACGAAAAACTTAATCCAGAAAAAAGAAATATTACAGAGACATTGTTCAAATATATATCTAATATCTTTATATAACCCCATATCTTTAAAGAGAGTTTATAGCTCAAATCAAATGTTATTCAGAAATGCAACTGTACAATTCAGCTTGCCAAATATGACAGAAACAAATATGGTGTTCACTCACCGACGCAGTTCCCAACCCACGGGCAGTGGTGATCAAACTTGGCGATGCATCGATTGCACACGGCGCAGTGTTTTGACCTGATGGGCTTCCGTATCTGCGGTGAACAGATCGGTAAACAATGATTTAAGTGCATGGAAACTGCCATGCAAATGTTAAGTTATCAGCTGGCAGACGCTCGAGGAGTGTTCAATGTGTTCAAGCAGTTGTGCACAATGGAAAAAAGCTGTCATAATTACCAAACAGGTGCTGCAGAATATGCTGAGATCCAGACAGCCTGTTTCTGCCAATTCAACTATAGTCTAGAGATAAAGAAGAGCAAAGCAGATTACATTTTTGACATTTTCTGAAGGAGCTGGATTGTTCCTTAGTAGTCCAAGATGAATGTTTAACTATTTAGGATTTGCTGCATCAGCCTGGATGGACATTTGTCCTTCTAAAGATGTTTGCAGCCATGCATTTGTGGAAGAACACAGGATTGAAACATCAAAATGTGCATAAAATCATAATGCACGGTAAGCTTGTGTATGTCTGACATCCAACACAAGATAAGATGACAGCATGTGTTATCTCCCGCTCGAAATTATCAATGAGGAAAATACAAAGAGCTCTTATGGTTTCTCTTGTTACACTTGCTCTAATTACAGCTGAAGTCATTTCATTTTTGATACCTTTTTCTTCTGCTCCTCTGATGCTTTGATAATGCCAGGGTCGGACTTCCAGGACTTGCCAAAGTTGTAGAAAAGAGCCAGACTGTTGAGCAGGAAGGGCAGGTGGATGGTGACGAATGGGAGATGTGTGGACGGTTAAGGAAGTTGCGCTTATTAAACTGTGGACCAATAAGTTCCCATGATAATTGGCGATTACTTGCTGAACGTCTAAAAATAGTTCTGAATCTGACTGATCTGAATATATCGATCAGATCAATCTCCCACCAAGACATTTTGTGTTTAATAGATTTAAGTTGAAATGGCCTCAGTTCATTTATAATTCATGCTTTCAGAGTTTTGCCTAAAGTTTTGTGATTGAATCAATTATTGAATCATGTGAGTGATTGAATCAATTATTGAATCATGTGAGTGATTGAATCAATTATTGAATCATGTGAGTGATTGAATCAATTATCAATTATTCAGTTGCAATCAGTGAACCAGCAAGCATTTGGGGGTTTTTAAAAGAAGTCTAAACATAGACGCTTGGCTAAAAACAAGGCTAAATTTGGGCTGTCAGTCATCTTATAGACGTCTAAAAATAGCCCAAATCTAGACTAGTCATCAAACACACAGATTAAAATTGACTTCAAAAATCCTGGGTCCAAACCAGTTCATTGATTGGCAGAGAAATAATTCTTAGGAGCTGGAAATCAGAAGATGCCCCTTCCCTTGAAGAGTGGGCGCATTTGAAAAACAAAAAAGTCTCACAAGCAAATAGACAAGCTAAACCTATACTAAAATAAGGTACTTAACCTGTTTGAAAATGGAAGAGTAATAAATGTGTGAGAAATATACTGATTGTGACAGTGTAAATGTGATATGTTATTGACTGAATTTACTTATTCCTTTTTTAATTGTATTTTATAGGGTAAAATGTTGATTCTTCACAGAGTTTTATTCTGTATTCCATTCTGAAATCTGCCTAACAATCAATAAAACTGTTAATCACTAAAAAAGGCTTCACATTCATTTCATTCATTGCTGTATATTTGATGATTGGTCTAGTTTCGGGCTATTCTTAGACTTAGACAACCCTTAGATTTCCACTGAAAGCCCAAGTTTAGTCTTGTTTTAGCCAAGTGTCTGTTTAGACATCTATTAGACTTCTTTTAAGATAAAAAAATGCTTGCTGGGCAGGAGTGGTTTAACTGATTCACTTAATACAAAGATTCAATCACAAAACTTTAGACAAAACACTGAAAGTGAGAATAATAAATTAATTAGAGCCATTTAGACTCAAGGCACCCACTATATGTAAAACAAGTTTAAAATAAAAACTAAAATGACGTCATTTTGAACAAAATCCAGCCACAATGAAGCTGTTTTTGAATTTGTTTGGCCAATTTGAAACCGCTCACCAAAGCAAACTTTTGGGGAAATGTGGTTTTGACTCCAAAACACCTTTGAGCTACCATTGGTTCATTGCATTTATGCAGTGGTGTGTGTGTTCAAGAACTTTGCCAAAAAAAGTTAATTCTTTCATTTCGTTTGAAGTAAACCTGGGACTTTAAAGGGATCTATCCTTTAAGTTGACATCTAAGAAATCTCAATCAACTAGAGATGATTAAACAACTGAGGATGTCAACACACCCAAAAAACCCTAACAAAAGCAGAAATTCTGTATCTCCTGTAAGTGGGTTTGTGCTTTTGCAGAGCTGAGCTCAGGCAACAATTACAGCACTAAAAAAACAACAACTCAATCCTCAGAGGAGATGCTCTATTGTTGGACGATGAAGGTGAGATTGAAACGGATCCACCCAGAGTGCATCGTTTCTATTCCTGAAGCACCTGGACATATGGAGGATCTGCGCACGCTAAAAAAAATCCTTCAACATCCTCGAATCACACAAACCACATTTCAGCAGCCTTTGCTGGAGAAGCTGATCCAGACATGAGTCACGTCTGGAGTGGTTTGTTCAATAGACGAGGAAATGCTTCAGCTTTGAAAAGAAATCCTATTTCCCCACAGTTTGACAGCACTATAAACACAAAAACGCAACATGTGTCATTACCAGAAAGCAAGTCGGCTTTCTTAGTCGTTCTTCATTTCTCTCACACCTAATGGTGGGCGTCTTGAACAGAATCTTATATCACACTATGAGTAATTATATGCCACACTGACCATTTATAGCTTGAAATGGTGCTTATTTATATTAAACAACCAGACACAGTGGCAATTGTGGGATAATTCAGCCAAATAAATAGTGCACAAACCAAAGAATCAGATTATTCATAACAGATGACTGTAACATTTTAGTTTAAGTCACAATTCATGCTATTAACTATTGGCTTATTATCTGCCTATCACTTTTTTAAGTGGTTATGAAGTATGATTTTATTCTACAGTCCTAATCATACCCAAAACCTTCCACCTTACTAATCAATAAGCAGATAATTAGCAGTTTATTGAGCTAATAGCCTTAGTTAATGGTTTGTTAATACCATGAATGGTGACTTAAAATAAAGTGCTCCCCAAATCACCACTTAGAAGAATGGATTGCATTATTTTGGACAATCAGAATGTTTGATTTAGCTTTTTTTAGCATTGTTATCTCATATGAATTATATAAACTAGTGTGTGGAGTACCAATAGCTATAGCAATTAATACATTTTTTTCTTTATATATCATAATGCATACAATCCACACCACACCCGTCCTGTAACCCACATTATTTCACTTAAGGTGTCAACCATATCAAGCCTTTGAAAGCTGATGCATCTGCCCAGAGTTGTGCTGTTATAATGCATTTGTCTTTTTCTTCATTTATGCAAAGCTGCTTTGACAATCTACATGGAAAAAGCACTTTAAAGACTTAAATTTACAATGCAACTTGAAAGAAATCAGCCCCAGATTAAAACAAACACCACTGAATGAACGGTACGAGTTTAGAACCATTAAAAACATCCAGATATTGAATTGCACTGCCAAATTCCCATCTATATCATCTGTTCCTTTTATTAGGTCCATCACAGAGTGCACATATAAATGGGGCTTCTCCACTAGATCATTTTCAGCAGTGAAAAGAGATATTCCCGTATAAACTGGGTCAATCCAGCGACCTAGTTTTAAAAAGGGACCTATTATGCCCCCTTTTACAAGATGTAAAATAAGTCTCAGATGTGTGTCTCTAGAGTGTGCATGTGAAGTTTCATCTCAAAATACCATGCAAATAATGTTTTAGAACTCTTTAAAATGGCCCCTTTTAGGCTTTATTTTGGTGACTGTTGCTTTAAATGCTAATGAGATTGTGCTCTTTTCAAAAGAGGGCGGAGCTACAAATGCCTATGAGTCAGCATTGCAGCAGATTTAAAACAGGACTAATGTTATCTCTGTCAAAAACTGAAAATATTGTTCAGAAGAAGGTAGTCTGTGCATCTAAAACTTCACATTTATAATTGTATAATATAGCTCTTAGTCTCTGACATTATTTTCAGCAGGTGAAAACTAACAGCATATGACTGCCGACTCAGGGCTGCTTATGCTAATGAGGGAGAGATCATCACTAATGGGTGGGGCTTTCCATCTCTGATGACACGTACAAAGAGAGAACGTCAATCAAAGTGTTTTTGACTGTTTTGATCAAGCGTGATTATAAAAAAAAAATATTAATTAATTTTACCCTAGACACTGGCTATATTGTTGCCACACACTTGTGTTTAAACCCCTTACTAAAGTATTTTTTGCATAATAAGTCCCCTTTAAGTTTGCAATAAAAACAAAAACCACAGACAAAGGAAAATATGTTTTTTAACTTATATATAGAAATGTTTTGCTCTTAGTTAAAAGAATGTGCCTAGCTTTCCTGCGGTCAGTGTTCTGATCCGGATGTTCATTTAAACTGATATAAATGGATGCTCAAATGAGTCATTTCAGTAAATGCTAAATCTGCTGCTATTGTTAATTGACTTGAATGCAGCAACAGAATATTCTGGTTGCGTCAAATCCACATCATAATCAACATTAAAGTGGAGCGAAGTGAAAAGGATATCATTCCAAAACCAATAAAACCAGGTGATGTACATCCAGAATTTAGTGGCCAGATAGATGCCCAGAGGAAGAGCGCTGTGCATGGAGTGATCGAAGAAAGACCTAAAAACAGAGATCACATGTTAGCTCACATCAGAATCCATTAAAATACTGTGAATAATTGTTTATCAATTAAACGTTTACAGCAACTTTTAAGAATCTTCAGAAATTTAAGACCCATTTAAAATGATTTGAAGAAAAGTGAAGACTTTTTAAGATCCTGATGACAGCCTGCTGATAAAAGCTTCAGAAATGAACGTCAAGAAGAATTTCTGATAATGTGGGGAAAATAAGTATTGAACAGGTCACCATTTTTCTCAGAAAACATATTTCTAAAGGTGCTTTGACTTGAAATTTTCACCAGATGTTGGTAACAACCAAAGAAATCCATAAATGCAAAACGAATCGAATTAGTTTACAAATGAAGTTATGTGTAATAAAATGAAATGACACAGGGAAAAAGTATTGAACACATGAAGAAAGGAAGGTGTAGTTCGGCAGTGAAAGCCCAGACTGCAGCTGAAATCTCTCAGTAGTTCTTCAGCAACCCTCTGCCCTTCCTCAGTGTAAATGAATATCAGCTGCTTCAGTCCAACATCTACATTAGCAGGAGGATGAAGATGAACCAGAGTGGACATTTCATCAAGATAATGATCCAAAACACAGCCAAGGAAACTCTCAAATGCTTTCAGAGAAAGAAAATCAAGTTGTAGAATGGCCCAGCCAATCACCTGACTCCAATCCAATAGAGAATACAGAATAAAGATCAGATTTGATAGACGAGACCCACAGAATCCCACACAAGCATCAAGATTTGACACTGTTGAAATCTGTTAGAAACTCACACCTGAGCAATGCATGTGACTTCAATCTCCACATGAGAGGCGTCTTTAAGCTGCCATCACCTAAAAAGCTTTAATATAAAGTATTAAATACATTTCAGTAGTTCAGTTCTTTCTCCTTGTGTCATTCCAGTGTTATTACACACAGCTCTTTTTATTTAGGTTTATTTTATTTTAATGTTTGTATCGTTTGGGTTTTAACCTAAATCTGGTTCAATTCCATGTCAACAGCTCCATGTCAAATATTCCCAGGAAAAACACAACGTGTTCAATACATATTCCCCCCATGTACAGGCAAAAGCCTAGTATAATAGTTGCGTGTCATACTTGGACAGGAACTGCACGACGAGCCACATCACTGCATACATCACACCCTTGATGAGCCACGAATCAATGTCCAAATCAGCAATAAATCCGACCAGCCAAATCACCAGGAAGGGAGTTCCCAACATCACCTTCTGTCTGAACTCCTGCACACACACACACACACACACACACACACACACACACACAGAAAATGGACAGATTCATAAACATTCTCTAAATCAGGGGTGCCCAAACTCTCTCCAGGAAGGCCGGTATCCTGCAGTTTAGCTCCAACTTGCTTCAACACACCTGCTAGGACGTTTATAGTATATCAAGCTTGATTAGCTGGTTCAGGTGTGTTTGATTAGTGTTAAAGCTAAACTCTCCAGGACACCAGCCCTCCAGGACTGAGTTTGGACAACCCTGCTCTAAATGAACTACTGTAGGTTACATCTGTGAGACTTTTATTAAAGGGATAGTTCACCTTTCCCTTGTCCCAAACACAAAGGAAGATATTTTGGATTATGCTGAAAACCGGTAACCATTGACTTCCATAGTATTGCTCTTTCCTACTATGGCGGTCAATGGTTACAGGTTTTCTTTGTCTTCTTTAGTGTTCAACAGAAGAAAGTCATTATGAAACTTGCTCGTAGAAGAGTAAATAGCAAGTAAACTTTCATTTTTGGGTGAACTGACCCTTTAAGTGTAGAATACAAGAAAAACAAATACAATGGAAGTCAATGGCTGTTTTTTTTACCAACATTCTTCAGTATATCTTCCATTTTAGGTGGGTGAACTAACTCTTTAAATAGCATTAGAGGACCCCTGTAAACATTTTAAGACCATGAAATAAAAGAAAGTTAGCTTATTTAAGACACTGATTCCATCAGAAAGCAAACCAAGGCAGAAATCATTGTCTGCACAGAGTCTCCATTATTCAGCATGCATTAACGCTGATTTCTCCTTGACATCGGCTGATTGCTCAGTTGCTCTACCTTGTCCATCTTGAGTCGTTTCAGATATGATGGGCTGTCGTAGCCTTTGGCCTGTCTGGCCTCCTGCAGATGATTGATCATCCAGACATTTTTCCTCTGTTTAGCTAGATCCAGCGGCGTCTCTCCCTGCCATCATAAACATACAGTGCATAGCATAAATGAGTATACAACCACAATTTTTATCAATATTTCAGTGAATATACACAAGTTTTGGTGCATTTAAACAGATTTATTTATTAAAAATAAGAGTTTGGTTACTAAACATCTTCAGGAAGTGTTGATTTTTCCTCTTTTTAAAAATCGCCCTTCATATTTTTCCATAACATATTAATTTGGGTGTGATGATAGATTAGTTTCAGTTTAAAAGAGAGATATTGTGCGATAAGTCCATATATTGATTATTGTGACAGGCCTACCAAACATAGTCTTCTGTACTTTACCTTGATGTTCTGTGCATCGACGTTAGCATTAGCCTCCAGAAGCAGACTGATGACAGTAGTGTTTCCGGCCAGAACGGCCCAGTGTAGAGCCGTGTTCTTATGATATTTATCACCCAGATTCACGGACACATTAAACGTCAGCAACAGTCGTGTCGGGTCAACACTGCGGTGCAATGCAAGAAAATACAGCTATTAGTCTTAGTAAAATATCTTCCCACAAAACACAGAGGGAGAAGGTGATTTGTAAAACTACTTGTAACAAATTATATATATATATTTTTAGAAAGTTTGTCAAGGGGTTTCAGCTGAAAAACATTAAACACACACACACACACACACCTGTGCTTAGACATATGCTGATATTCAATAATCCAATATAACATGATAATGAACATGCACAATATTGATATTGTGAGCACTTGAAAATACAGTGAAGTTATTTATTATTTAAACATGCTTTTTTAAAGAACATTCACATTGCATTAATACAGTAATGTTCAGTAATCAAGACCTAATAGGCGATTTATTTTCAAAAACTATTAACATTTTTACATCTTAATCTGGCCAACAACATTGAAAACTATTTATGGGGCTTTTTTGTTTTTTAATACTATATAGTGAAGTTCAATTTGTTAACATCAGTTAATTTAACTAAAGTCAATGTAATGACCACTAATAAAGCATTTATTAATCTGAGCTGATGTTAATATCTAAGTTAATACCTTATAATGCATAAAAAAGTTGTAAATGTTTTATTAAATGAAGTTAATATCTAACAAATTTAGTTAAATTACACACACACACACACACACACACACACATATATATATATATATATATTATTTTATTTTATTTTTTTTTTTTATTATTATTATTTTTTTAAATAACTATAATATAGCTACTTCTAACTCTTGATTTAGTGAATAACACATTAAAAAAGTTATAATTGCTTTACTAAATGGAGTTAATAAATAATAAAATGAGTTAAAATTAGATTAAAAAAACTATAATAGGGCTATTTTTTCACTGTTGATTTGTCAAATAAAACATAAAAAAATTAATTGTTTTAATAAACTGAGTTGATATCTAATAAATTAGTTAAAATATGTTTTTTTTTTAATAACTATATTACGGCTATTTCTCACTGCTGATTTGCCTAATAACACATTTAAGAAGTTGTAACTGTTTTATTAAATGGAGGTAATAAATAATAAAATTAGTTTAAACTCGATTTTTAAATACCTATAATATGGCTATTTCTCACAGTTGATTTGCCTAATAATAACAACACATAAACAAATATGCAGTTGTTTTATTAAATGGAGCTAATAAATAATAAAAATGTATATATATTTTTTTTTTAAATACATATAATGGCTATTTCTCACTGCTGATTTGCCTAATAACACATTAAACTTTTTAAAATTGTAGTTGTAATATTTTGAGTTGTAATTTCTTAATTAAATGGAGTTAATAACTTATAGAATTAGATTTTTAAATACCTATAATATGACTATTTCTCACTGTTGATTTGCCTAATAACAACAACACTTAAAAAATATGTAATTGTTTTACGAAATGGAGTTATAATAAATAAAAAAATTATACAATTGGATTAAAAAACTATAATAAGGCTATTTCTTACTGTTGATTTGCCTAATAACACATTAAAATAAGCTGTATTTCAATTTTTTAATTATAAAAAATACATAATCATAATTATATTTTTTTAATTATTGAATTATTTTATTTTATTTATAGAGAATACCATTTAGATATTTTTAAATAACTATAATATGGCTATTTCTCACTCTTGATTTTAATGCATTAACTAATGTTTACTAATGAGACTATATTGTAAAGTGTTATATATTGTATTTTATCATGCTTTTGCAAATAAATTTGGCTCAAAACATTTGTCGCTCTGAACATGCAAGTATAATAAGGTAAAGTTTTTGTTGTTGCTGTAGTTAATAACCTGTTTAGCTGTTGTTGATTACCAGATGACCAGTTAACTATTGTTGTTGTAAAAGATGACATTATTGAAAGTAATTTAATGAAATGAAAGTAATGTAATTTATTAGTTTTAAAGTATTTTAACCAGTTAAACTTTGCAACATGGGTATCTAATATAGCAATAATATCATAAATCCTGAAAAAAACTTAAGCAATCAATCACAACAACAAAATATGATAGCATCATAAGCCTACCTGTGTGTCCGATATGCAGCCCACATCAAAGGGGTCATGCCATTCTGATCCATCATATCCACATCCTGGAGAAGCACAGAACAGGCTTAAAAGTGAGATCAGACTGAGATCAAATGCATTTGTTATCGTTCCTAGAGGTCAAACTACTGTGGATGGAAATGTCACAGACGCCCCCTGCAGGCTGAGAACGGACAAATCCATCCTTTCACATCAACCTTCAACATGCATTTGAGATCAGTATACTGTTTATTACACTACACATTCATTTATATAGTTTTCCTTTATACTAACTAAATAAATAAATAAAAAACAAATAATTTAATGCCAAATATATACTAATATACTAATATAAAAAAAAATGCAAATCATGGCTTCAATTATTTATCTATTTTAGGTCTGAATGCATCATGAGGTTAATAAACTGTACAAAATGACGTTAGCTTGATTCTACATTAGTCATATTTCCTGTATAGCTCCGCCCACACATATCTGATTGGCTCATACCTGTCCCTTGGCGATGAGGTAAGCCACGATAGATGTGTGTCCAAATTGAGCAGCCAGATGACCACAACTACAACCCTCGCCATCGATGAGAGATGGATCAGCGCCGTACTTCATTAACTGCACCACCATGGAGAGATGACCTTGTCTGAATGACACAAAGCAGACCAGAGGGGTCACACACACACACACACCATGATTAACTGTGTGACACACTTGCAGTATTCTTGCACATTTTAACAGCTAGATGGCATTGCAATGCAGTTTTGGGTAAACAATAGGCCATATGCAATCAATTGTGTGTTAGTATTGCATTGAAGCATCACCTTGTAGCCCAGTGCAACGGTGTGGAGTTGAGATCTCCTCCCAGCTGGTCCACTATAGCACCTTTGGATATGTAATACCTATGAAGAGAGCAGGCAGAGACGGTTCAGTATGAAGGCTGGGATGTACCAAGCCGATTGTTGGCCATTGAGCTTTGTCAGTCCTGCTAGAACGTTTGGTGTACTCCACATGTCGGCTCTCATCAAGCTCATTAGCCTGATTCAACATGCCGAATCTGCATCGGCTGAGGAAGCTCTCTGATTGGTTAATCAGCAATGATTCAGAGTGCAAGTGTGATGTAGTGAAGTGACGTAGCAAGTAAACAATTCAAGTCAAGAACGTCAATAAGTAGTCCGACTGTAATCTCACTACATTTCTCAAATATTTGCAAATGATACAGATTATTTCACTGTAAAATGGTCCACTTTATCAAATGAAATGAGTGTGGTTAACTCAAAATTGACTGAAAGTTAATTCTACTCATTTGAAAAGGGTTTTGAACTCAGTGTTGAAGGTAATGAGTTAATTAAATACCTCATTACTTCAACATAAATAGAGTAAGTTCACAGTACTCATATACATTAGTTTTTAACTCAAATGGTTTGTTGCAATTGGGTTCCTCAAACAGTTTGAGTTGCCTTAACTTATAGGGTTTTATTGTACTCAGCTGGTTTGAGTTCTCTTCATTTATTGGGTTTTACTGTGCTCAAATTGCTTCGTTTACTCAAATGGATTAAGTTGACAGTACTCATTAGGATTAGTTTTTGAACTTAAAGGGTTTGTTGCAATCGGTTTCCTCAAATGGTTTGAGTTACCTTAACTTTTGGGGTTTTACAGTGTAGATTATCAGACATTTGCACGAGCTAATCCCTCCGTGACGTATGACGATAGGTGTGATCATGGCACTGCTTTGTTTACACTTTGCACTTTGCAGTTCTGGTCCACCATTGTCAGGGTTTCTGCAGGTTTCACCAAGTCAAATTTAAGATTTTTTAAGACCATTATGAAGCACATTTCAGACTTACAGGTCTAAATACAAAGGATTTTTTCTAATGTTATGGTTGGGCCAATGAAAAAGATTCAAACTTGCTTCATTGAAACAATTTTAATTGAGTCATTTCATAACCACATATTTTAAATGTGTCAAAACAAGCTAAATCTAAGTTCAAAAACACTATAATGAACTAAACGTATGCACAACGTTCTGTCTAAAATATATGGAGAACGTTTACACAAATGTTATTGTAGGGAAGTTAATTACAGTTTCATTGAGATGCAATATTGGTGACAGACAGAGGAAAGTTAAGACCTGTTAAAGTTATTAAAGACCTCAACACTAAATTTCAGTAAATATAAGACCTTTTAAGGCAGGGGTGTCCAAACTCTGTCCTGGAGGGCCGGGGTCCTGCACAGTTTAGCTTCAACTTCCTTTAACACACCTGGAAGTTTCTAGTACACCTAGAAAGAGCTTGATTAGATGGTTCAGGTGTGTTTAAGTGGGATTGGAGCTAAAATATGCGGGACACTGGCCCTCCAGGATCGAGTTTGGACAGCCCTGTTTTAAGGCCTAAATTTCTACTAAAATTTTTTTAGTAGAAATTTAAGACCCCGCGGACACCCTGATTGTGAACTAAAAACAGATACTGCCCTCCACTAGGGAAAAAACATGGCCTCCCATGCAGATGCAGAACGCGAGCTCTTGAATCAGTCGGCTTTCGTCTATTTGGTGTGTTCATGTGCAGCTTTTTGGTCCAGTCAGAACCAGAAATGAGGCGACAACACAGTTAGTTTTCATCAGTGCTAGCTTTTTGGCGTCGGCTTGGTGTGTAGAAGACAAACAGGCATTCACATACACACTCTCATAATGAGAATTCTCAGTTGGTTGTGCTTCATCTGAACACTGACTGAGTGATAACTCTCTCCATTCCTCTGCGTATATCTGTGGTCTTAATAACAAAGGGAAACAAAATCTAGCCAGGACAAATGTCTAACATAAAAGAGAGGAAGAGTATAGTGTGTAAAGCTGACTAAAAACAAAGACATACTTGACCAAATCTACACGGTTGTTGATTGCGGCCCAGTGGAGGAGCGTGACGTTTTCTTTATCCGGCTGACGAACGTCATATCCGGCCTCCACCAGCTCACGGCAGCGCTCGAATATCCCATATCTGAGCACAAAAACAGATCAGCTTACAACACAAAACAGCCCTGATTAACAGCCTTCAGACATTCTGCAAACACACTACATCAACAGTGTCAGGTTTTTGCATTAACTTGCTTTTCTGACACAATTTTGACGACATCATCGGTATCTACATGTTCCTGGATGTCATTATGAATAATAAAAAATATACATAAGGGTGTATATACATATATAGGGGTGTCACAGTGGCGCAGTGGGTAGCACGATCACCTCACAGCAAGAAGGTCGCTGGGCTTGGCTGGGTCAGCATTTCTGTGTGGAGTTTGCATGTTCTCCCAGTGTTGGTGTAGGTTTACTCTGGGTGCTCCGGTTTCCCCCACAAGTCCAAAGACATGCTCTATGGGTGAATTGGGTAAGCTAAATTCTCCGTAGTGTATGTGTGTGTATGGAGGCTTCCCAGTGGTGGGTTGCAGCTGGAAGGACATCCGCTGGGTAATGCTGGATAAGTTGGCGGTTCATTCCACTGTGGCGACCCCAGATTAATAAAGGATACAAGTATTAAAGTGCAATTTAAAGGCTTAACTAGGTTAAAGTTATCCAAGTCATTGTATAACAGTGGTTTGTTCTGAAGCCAATTTATACGAAGAAATTAGCCTGTTTTTTTTAAGAAATTGCCTTTATTCTAGCCTAAATAATACAATTACTTTCTCTTGATGGAAAAAAAACATAAGTAATTCTGTGAAAATATCCCTAATCCATCACTTTAGAAAGATATCACTTGAGAGATAATTGAAAAAGAATAAATATTATTAGTATTATTATTATAGTCTTTATTTCACCAGGGAAATGGCATATTGACATTAAGAATCTTTTACAAGAGCGTCCTGGCCAACATTAAGCAGTATACAGTTATACAGAACTAAAAGATAACATCATTCATCTACTAAAACACACACAAAACAATGACAATGAAAAAAATCTACAGGTCAATATTTCAATTTCCAAACAATCTCAAATCATTTTAAATGTATGTAGTGAAACCAACACTGTGTTTGCAGGTTATTTCATGCAAGAGGTGCTGCATATTTAAAAGCCCATTTTTTCTCCCATTTCAGTATTATAAATAATTATTTGCACAGCAGGGCTAATAATTTTGCCCTCAACTGTACAGAGTTCATACTATGTATGGGCTGGTATAAGATTCTGACGGTATGATAACCTTGCATAAAAATTTCACGGTGATTGTGATTACTGCTATAAAATATATTCTTTTTAATCGTCTGGGTTAAAAACAACAACTTTTTTTTCCATTTTAACATAATATATATATATATTTTTGAAAGATTTATAATATTTTGGGGCAGTAAACATGTCAGGCTAAATAATTCAATACAATTCTGCTGTCTTCATTAGTTTCAAAAACCCTGATTTCTTTACAACTAGAAAAAGGCATCTTTGGATATTTTGTCTGCTAAAGATACTGTCGTCCTAAAAAAATGTAAATAAAAAAATCGTACACATACCTTAGGAATGGTATTACAGAAAATTTTGGAGCTTTTAAAACCTTGACTTTCCAAACTGTGGTAAAACAGTTATCGTCCCATGCCTAGCATTTTTACTACTAAACTTCCAGGACTTCCAAAACTTTCAGGTAAATTTTCATGACATAATGCTTCATGTAATGTCTGCATTCACGTGGTAAATAAGAAAAAATACATTAAAAAAATGTGACAAAGTGTGTAGTTTATATTTATTTTTCTATCTGTAAAATGGTTTTTATTTTTTATTTTTTTTTATGTTTATTGTGAACGTTTAATTGAGTACAATCATACAGCATTTCAGGGTACATTGGTATCACAGTATTTGAACTTAAGTGGTGTAAAAATACGTACAATATTGTCAGGTGAATTTACTACACAGTAGTACTCAAATTTTGTAGATTATAAAATGAGAAACAGCATAAAGAAAGAAAAATAAAAATTATAAGAGAAAGATAAGATAAATATAGTAATCAAAAATAAATAGAACATAAAGCACTATTTACATCCAGGGTAAGAACACATGTCATAATTCCTTCCAGAATAATCTCAACTGACCATCTTCATTATACACGAGGGAACGTCACACATTGTAATATAAATAAGTATAACCGTATACATGTACATACATTAGCATATATTTATCTATCAGAACATCATCTTCTATTCATTTATAGCAACAAAGTCGGGTCTTCTAACTACAATATATTCAACCCATTTCCTCAGGAATATATCCTTCTTTAAATTGACGACAAAAGTGATTTTTTCCATTGTGTAGATCTCAATAGTTGCGTCTATCCAATTACTAAGGGTTGGTCGCTCTTGCTGTAGCCATTTGCGTGTGATTGCTTTTTTGCTGGCAGCCATGAGAGCACGCATAAGGTATTTGTTGTCTGCGTAAAATGGTTTTTAAAAAGTACCTTGCTGTCTGATAGAGATGATAGCTTGAGTTTTCATTAGAATAGCACAAATTATAAATATAGTATATTATAATAGTCTTTCGCACTCGCAGTATCTTACCTCTATAGTTAGAGATTGTTTCTGGACACCACACTCAAAATACATCTAGAATTACGGTGAATGTGAGTGAAGCAGAGGCGAAGCTGAAACTGCGAGTTGCTTTTTACCCAGTGCAGAGAACGTCACGAGGGACGGACAGTGCAATTGTATTTATGCAATATTATAATCTCAAATATATTCAAGTATACAGATATTTCTTTAAAAACTTCCATGAATTTTGGGTTTATTTATTTTTTCCAAAACTCCATGACTTTTCCAGGACCATTGGCACCCTGACTGTGTATGTGTGTGTTGTGTCCAGACTCACTGGGTGGCTTTGACGATATCCCAAGTGCTGTAGTCGTCCACATGGCTCTTGCGGCTCTCGTTATAGCCATGGTTATAGTGGCTCTGGGGTTTAATTTCCTGTGGGATAAAAACACAGTGGGTTCAGAAGGATGATTGATGGATCATTAAATCGAGGATCTTGGACTCGACATCCTATACATATGATCGACTGCCATAGTGACGGCTCGCTCTGATATCTCAATCAAACAGAAACTGCTGAAATGAAAGCACGTTTAAAAGGAGACTACCCTTTTCTGCTCTTTTGAATTAGAGTTGATGTACTGTGAGATTAAACATTATCATACAGACAATTTTGTCAATCTTGCTAAACTATGGTAGCATGCACCACATTGAAAAAAATGGATATTGTGATATTTGATTTTCTGGCGCTAAATATTGCGATATGAATACATTTTAATAGCACTATTTGATGGTTTTCTGGGGAGTCTAACAGTAGTCAGGTGCAGAAAATAATCTTGTTTTTGCTTTAAAATATTCAAAATTCGTAGCAGAAGCAAAACAAAATGTTTTATTTTTTATTTCTATACAACAAAGATTTATTTGTTGCATAAATCATATATATCTCCATATAGATCAAGTAATTAAATACAATTCTGTAGCTCCTGGTCAACTATAACTCAGACTCAACATGACATCTTGCGATTCGACTATTGCAGATGGACACATTGCGATATCGATGCTAAAACTATATATACAGAGGTTAGCTAATCATAAATGATCTTTCTGCATATTCATAACAATGCAGTAGCAAAAAAGATGTTGTTTTAATACTAATGGTCAACAATAAAATGTTCTGAAGCTGTTTTGTAACTAGAAAGTTTGTTTAACTTTATAATTAAAGTAATAAAGCTGTCAGACGGTCAGGGGAATGGTGTGAGTGATGACCAGCAGATGTCCCGCTTGAGCTCTATTGATTGGTGGGGAGGGTCTCTGTTTATTGTATTAAAGGCCCAATACTCGAGGGACACTGATGTTCAGAGGAAACCCCCAAAAACTGCCGGAACTAGTTTGACCTGAACCTCCAGCGTTACCCTGTACACCTGTCACAACTCCTTTTCATTTTTATATTTAATTTTTATATTATACTTTGTGATTATATTATTGCTATTAATTTTAATTAATCTAAAATATTTTATATAGTTTTTATTATTCATACAATCCCAAATGCTCTATTGATTGGTGAGGAGGGTCTCTGTTTATTGTATTAAAGGCCCAAAACTGGAAAGACACCAATGTTTAAAGGAAACCCCAAAAACTGCTCGAACTAGTTTGACCTGAACCTCCAGCATTACCCTGTACACCCGTCACAACTCCTTTTCATTCTCAAATTTATTTTATATTTAATTTTAAACTTTGTGATTATATTATTGCTATTATTTTAATTAATTAAAATTATTTGATATTGCTTTTATTATTTATGAATCATTTATTTAAATAGTTAAATATTATTATTATTTTTTAAATAATAAACCAAATTTATTATAATCATAAGAGCTTTATTGATTGGTGAGGAGGGTCTCTGTTTATTGTATTAAAGGCCCAAAACTCGAGGGACACTGATGATTAGGGGAAACACCGAAAATTGCCTGAACCATTTTGACCTGAACCTCCAGTGTTACCCTGTACACCTGTCATGACTGCTTTTCATTTTCAAATTCATATTATAAATAGGTTTTATATTATACTTTATGATTTTACTATTGCTATAATCTTTAGTTAATTAAAATTATGTTATGTTGTTTTCAATGTTTATTATATATTTTAATAAATATTTTAATAATTTTTAAAAAACAAGACGTTTGGCCACAGGAGACATGGTTGTGCCCAGCTGAGCCTGGTTTCACTCGATGTTTTTTTCCTTCACTTTCGTCAATTGGTGAAGTATGTTCCTTGCCACCGGCTTGCATCGTACGGGACTTAAAGAGCTGCGCATAGATGGATTTGCTCTTCAGTGTTTAGACTTTCAGCAATGAAACTTAAACCTCACTGAACTGAACTGGACTGACACTGTTTCAATTCACTATAATCTTCTATGTGAAGCTGCTTTGACACAATCTACATTGTAGAAGCGCTACAGAAATAAAGATGAATTGAATTGAATTGGTAGAAAGGGTCTCTGTCTATTGTATTAAAGGCCCAAGACTCGAGGGACACTGATGTTAGATGTAGAGAAAACACCAAAAATGCCTAAACCAGTTTGACCTGAACCTCCAGCATTACCCTGTACACAAATTCCTTTTTAGAAATAAAAACATGAGGGAAAAAATGGCCTTGGTGTACAGGGTAACGCTGGAGGTTCAGGACAAACTCCTAATAACAACATATAATAATCACAAAGTATAGTATTTAAGCCCATTTTTTAATTTTAATTTTTTTTTGCTATTAATATATATATATATTATTTGATTTTTAATTACTCTAAATTATTGTTTACATTGTTTTATTATATATATATAACAAAAAAACCCCTAATATTATTATAATTATAAGCCACAGCCATCAGAAAATTGCTTATTATGATCCTACATTATATATAATAGAATAAAATATAATAATATAATACCAAACAAAGCAGTTGAATAAATATTTGGGGACTTTTTAATTAGAAAACATGGTCCTCAAATCATCAGAGCAATATGGAATGTAAAAACTGTCTCTATATACTGTAAAGTACTGTAACGTAAAGCTCAATATCTTAAAACCACTAATGGAGATCGAACCTTATAATTCCAATGTGGTGATCAGACTGCAGAAATAACTCCAGAAAAACACATTACACTTTCAAATAGGTGCGTAAAAACACTGCAAGATTAAGACACGTTCTAGCAAAAGCTTGAAACAGATGCAAAGGGCAAACAGAAAACACCCACAAGACACATGGGAGTCCTGGCACACACACTGATCCCCCTCTATGTATATGTGTGTGATGCCAGCATTGTGTTTGTGTGTGAAAGATTTTTCCATATAAAGATGATAAAGCTGCAAACAGTGTGTAAACAAGATAACTATCAGTATTTTTGTATGGATCACCAACCAAAATTATTAGTTAAAGGTAAACAGAGTATCTGACAAATAGGTTTTAGTTTCTGTTTTGAAGGCTGATCTGTCTAGACATCCTTATTATTGACAAAAAGACCCCTAGCGTGATCATATGAATGCCGAAATTACAGCTGAGTGAAATCTGGATTTCTAGAAGACTCTTCAAAAGGTCAGAGGTCAGGCCAATAGTAAGTATATTAAATATAAAGGCATTATCAATCAAAAGTTAATGATCAGACACAATAACAAAACATACAGTCATAACAGTGCTCAAAATGCTCTCTCCGAATTTACTTTTGTGCATTGAATTGAAAAAAGCCATAGGATGAATTGATTTATGATTTGACAGTACATATTGTCTTCAAATTTACATATTAATTTTACAAGTGGGCTAATGTAACACCTGAAAAAGATGCACAAATTATTTAGTAGTTTATACACCACAATGCAATTGCATCATGATTATATCAAAACAATTCGAATGTTTACAAAATATTACAATATTAAATTCAGCCAAATGTTTTATATTTCATGTTTAGTAGTCAATTATTATGAATATAACAATATAAGACTATTTAAATGGAAAAACAAATACATTTGGAATTAAATAGAGATTTTTTCTGCATTTTTAGTCGATTAAAAATAATGTATTGTTAAATGAGTCATTAAGAAAAAATAATACTAAAGCAACTCTTAAATCTAAAAACCAAATAGAGTATTATTCAGAACTAAATCAACTACTGTGTGATGGAAATCCTGTTTTCTCACATAAGAAAAACATATGAGCAGCAAAGAGCACAGCATACTTTCAAATCAAAAGCTGAAGAAATGACTCTTAACGCAGCTGAAATTAAAGTCTCATTACTATCAAAATAAAAGATGCATATCATCTGTCAATGATCATCCAAAAATTGCAAAACATTGGGCAATATTAAATAATATTCCAACTCAAAAGCATGAAAACATGCTATAAATATCAATTCTAAACGGCACAGAGGAGATCTAAGCAGATGTATCCACATGTATAAGTCATATGCATAGCATTAGAGATAACGCCAGTTATTAGTAATCTCATGCGCAATGCAGAGCTGAACATCACAATGATATGTATGTATGTATGTATGTATGTATGCATGTATGTATGTATGTATCTATGTATGTATGTATGTATGTATATATGTATATATCTATATGTATATTTCTAATTTAGAATGCGAACAGGAACAAAAATTGTTGAAATGATCTGCTTCAGCATCACCGCAGGCCTTAATATAGCTGGCTTCATTCAATATCTTTGCAGCGGGTATCAGAACAGTTGGTCTAATTGAATCGGGGGCCTGGTGTTCATCCTGCCAGTGAGGAAAGCGGCTCTTACAGCATCATGTGACACACACTGAGATGCTCAGCTTCCTATTCACACAGGAAGACACACTAAGACCCAGCTCTGTGTGCTTTATTAACAGCTTCTGGTAATGATGTTAATTACCTCATCCATTTATATCTTTAGCTCAAATCAACATCCGTCAGAGCAAGTCTGGACTGGACTACCCATGCAATCATTATTGCATAGACAGCTGAAGTCTGAATTATTAGCCCTCCTGTATATTTGTTCCCCAATTTAGATTTTTTTCAACACATTTCTAAATATAATAGCTTTAATAACTAATTTCTCTTATATTTGCCATGATGACAGTACATCATATTTGACTAGATATTGTGGTATTCAGCTTAAAGTGACATTTAAAGGCTTAACTAGGTTAATTAGGGTAAAGTTAGGGTAATTAGGCAAGTCATAGTATAACAGTGGTTTGTTCTGGAGACAATGCAAAACTAATATTGATTAAGGGGGCTAATAATATTGAGGTTAAAATGTTTTTTTTTTTGACTAAAAACTGCTTTTATTCTAGCCAAAATAAAACAAATAAGACTTTCTAAAGAAGAAATACATATTATAGGAAATACTGTGAAAATTTCTTGCTGTTAAACATCATTTCAAAATAAAAAATTACGGGAGGGTGAATAATTTTGACTTCGAGTGTAAATAACTTATTTTTATCTTAAATCTCAAAACGTTTGCAGGGTTTGACTCTGTATTAATCAAATTACACATGTAATATGTGCTTAATAAACCACAGACATGTTAATTAAATCACTCACACTATTTACAAACTGAACCAAACAGGCAAATCCACAAAGCTGAAGCGTTGCACACGTACATGTTGCAGAACCTGATCACTTCAGATTGCTCAAAGCATTTTTGGGAACTCATTGCCTCAGACCATTTGAGTAAACTAACTTGTTTTTTTTAAGTTAGTAGAACTTTCGTTTTATTTTGTACTAAAACAACATATTTGTTGACTTCAATCTTCAACTCTGAAAACTGGACTGACACTGTGTCAATTTCAATTTACTAGAACTTCAATGTGAAGCTGCTTTGACACAATCTACATTGTAAAAGTGCTATAGAAATAAAGATGAATTGAAAATTGAATTGAATTTGTGAGAAGTGTAATTTTTTTACTTAATACTGGTGTTATTTTAGCATCCTTGAGATAACATGCAAGTTTTTTTTGTATTAAAAATATGTCATCACATTTTGCATTAAATTACTTTTGGGTAATTAAAAAAAAATCATTTTATATAGTTTATTTTGTATATTTTTGTATATTATTATAGTTTTTTCTATTTAAATATGTAATTACATTTTGCATTTATTTCATTTCCTTAAAAAAATGTCTATTTAGTTTATATTTATTTTTAATTTTAGATTTTCGTTTTCTCATACTAAGATTATAAATTTAATCACTGTCATATCAGTATTAAAGTATATATTTAAAGCAAATTAAAGTATACAACGTTTTTAAAAACATTTAAAAAATAATAACAATAGTCATCATTATACTATCCGATAAAAAAAAGGTAAAAAAAAAAAAATATTTTTTTCTATCCATTTATCTATCTACCCATCCATCCATCCATCCATCATATACTACCGTTCAAAAATTTGGGGTCGGTAGAATTTTTAAATGTTTTAAAATAAGCTTATCTTGTTCAGGCTGCATTTATTTAATCAAAAATACAGTATAAATTGTAAAATCATGAAATGTTATTGCACTATAACATAACTGTTCAAAAGTAGTTTATAATTTCATTTAATCATTTATTCCAGTGATTTCAATGATGAATTTTTAGCTTTATCCTTCAGAAATCACTCTGATATGAATTATTATAATTATTATTACTTATTACTATTTATTAACGATAATAGTAATAAAAGCAATAATGACTGGAGTAATAATTTCATTTGAAACTACATACAATAATTTTTATAAATATTTAACAATTTGTTTTACATTTAATGAAAGCTGCACAGATGAACAAAATAATTTTCTTAAAAAAAAAACATGAAAAAAAACGACCCCAAACTTTTGACCAGTGTATATCTATCTATCTATCTATCTATCTATCTATCTATCTATCTATCTATCTATCTATCTATCTATCTATCTATCTATCTATCTATCTATCTATCTGTCTATCCATCCATCTATCCATCCATCCATCTGTCTATCTGTCTATCTGTCTGTCAATAAAAGTCAATGATATGCAATCATATATAATTGTTGCATGCCAAGAATATATTCATAAAATTATATATATATATTCCTATAGCAATATATTCATATAGCATTAAATGTTCATCTAATTTTATTTTTGCTGCAGATTAGACTTTATAATTAAAAGTTTCAGCCAGTTTTATTTCTTTTTAACATATTCAAATATGTATTACTTCAACAGAATTTATTATGAACTATACTGGGCAGTGTTTTACAAAATTCTTCATTTTTGTTATTAAGTTTGTATGATACATGTTATATGATGCTACTGGCCTACCTTCTTTACCCCTTGATGTTAAAATAAATTGAAAATAAAAGTTGTTTAACTTAACCTATCATAATATAACCTTTCAATAACACATCACAAGCCAAACGGCCACATGCAAAACACCATATCTATCAAAGCTTCACATTCATGCCGCTAAATCAACCAGCTCAACACCAGATAACACAAAAGGTAGACATTTGCTTAAAATATTCAACTTAACCTGCTTGTTTAAATGCAGCCCATATAAACTGTTTGCAACCACTTACCTTAAAAAAATATTGTAAATCCGTGAATCATTTTTTTAGTGTGCCTGGGTCAGCGTGACCGTAAAAACACTCTCATTCACTGAAACTACATGTGTGTGATGAGCTCTATGGTCTGCCTGAGCATGAATAATTTACAGCAGGAGGTCCCATATGAGCAAGCTGTCTCACACACACACACACACACAATAAACTCAGGGTTTGCACAGAAAAGTGTGAAAACAAAATGAACAACCCTAAAACTCTTGATTTAATTTCCATTGACTGGGGTCACGTTATGACTTACTAACCTTGATTAACCTTAAAGGAGGTGTGCTGTTTATTTATAAACCATCGCAGGATAATGCTGTCCAGTTCGGCAGGTTTTTAAAAAGATCTTGATGCACATATGAATGTATGGATTTGTGCATTTCAGATGTAAATATCTTTAAATCACATTTCAGGGATTAAATATAGGGTTCGTGTTTGTTATGCAAGAGCTGATGTCACACACTGTGGTGGCTTTTGTTGATAAACTAAATATTAATAATAATCTGTAATGCTGGTGCCTATTGAAATCATAGTTTATATTATGATGATTATTATTTATTAGTACTATTATTATTTATTATTACTATTCATTCATTAATTCCCTTTATTAATTTGGGGAAGCCACAGCGGAATGAACCACCATTATTACTATTATTATTATTATTTTTATTATTATTATTAAGTACTCAGACTTCCATATTACACATCATATATTAAGTTTTGATACTATGACTGCTTTTGTTGATGAACTAAACAATAATAATCATCTCTAATGCAGGTGTCTATCAAAATCAGTTTATATTATGATACCATAATAACAATATTATTATTTATTTTCACTATTATTATTAATATTAAGTACTCAGACTTTCATATTACAAATAATAATAATAATAATAATTATTATTATTATTATTATTATTATTATTATTATTAAGTACTCAGACTTCCATATTACAAATAATAATTATTATTATTATTATTATTTTTATTATTATTATTAAGTACTCAGACTTCCATATTACAAATCATATATTAAGTTTTGATACTATGGCTGCTTTTGTTGATAAACTAAACAATAATAATTATCTGTAATCCAGGTGTCTACTAAAATCATAGTTTTTATCATAGTAATGATAATTATTATTTATTATTATTATTATTATTATTACTATTATTATTATGTTTATTATTATTATTATTATTAAGTACTCAGACATTCCTATTATAAATCATATATTAAGTTTTGATACTATGGCTGCTTTTGTTGATGAACTAAACAATAATAATTATCTCTAATGCAGGTGTCTATTGAAATCATAGTTTATATTATGATACCACAATATTATTATTACTATTATTAAGTACGCAGACTTTCATATTACAAATCATATATTAAGTTTTGATATATTTATAGTAGGACAATTACAAAATATCTTCATGAAACATGATCTTTGTTTAATATCCAAATGATGTTTGCCATAAAAGAAAATAATAACAAGTCAGAGTATTATATTATTGACTAGAAACAATACGTGTGCTCTTTCATTAATTTTGTTTTTCAAAAAGCACCACATTTAGACTGTACGGCGTGTCATTTATTTTATTTTTAATAACACAGTTAGGATTTAGCAATCATAATTTCCACTAAATCTGCTTTTTTTCATTCATAAACTACAAAACTAGTCATTTATATGCACAAACCTATACTTATTTCATGTGAAACTTCTTAATATCAACTCAACTATCCATGCCAAGCCTGAAATTACCTATTTAGACACCAAATTATTTAAATCACCCCCAAAAATACAATTTCTTCATAATTATATATGGAGAAACACGAGTATACAACAATGACAGACCTGTCATCACATTAATGTCACATTTATAAATGAACAATCATCAAAATGCATTTGAACACAATCGACAGGCTCATACAGTGCAGTAAAAGCATGCAAATTAAACAATACGTTCAGATTAATCGTCAAATATGATGCTAAATGCTGCTGATGTTTGTAAATGGTGCCTGTCATTTAGATGCAAACGCAGCACAACACAGTGTTTACTCCAAAAATACCGTAATATCACCCATGCCACTGCACAACGTGAAATAAAAGCTCACATCTGGATTAAAACTATACATCCGGCACGCAAAATAAACACAAAATAAAAATAATATCTGTGATTACGGAATGCTAACGTTAGCATCAATGCTAATACGCAGCAGTTGGGGGTTTCAGCCCCTCTGCTTCCCTATGAAGAGTTAACAGTAGAATTGAAGTAACGGGACGTGAAATCATCAGGGCTTCATTTGGGAGCGCTACTGTGGTGCAGTGACATAAAAGCTATATATTTTTTTACCTCTGGATGGAGGATCGGGACGCATCCAGCTTCTTTCTCATATCCAACCAGAGCGTCCGCCATCTTGCTGCTCGACCACGCGGAGCATCACGGGAAAAACATTTAGGGGGCGATAAACAGAAGAAACGCGCGCGTGCACGAGGGAGCAGTGCGCGCGCGTGAGAGTTGACCTATTCAGTTTTATGGCCAGAATAAAACGCTTACTGAATCCTAAAGCTGTTGTAAATATCATTCATGTGACTCTGCTGTCAAACACTGACGCTCCACTCTGATTTATATCTCTGTTCGAGATCTGAAATGACCTATTTTTTGATAACCTATTTTGGTTACCAGCCTTAGTGCTCGGTATTTCTTATTTATAATATTAATAGTAAAAATTATAACAATATTTACCACTACTGCAATGACTACTACAATTTTATTTATTTATTTATTTATTTATTTATTTATTTATTTATTTATTTATTTATTTATTTATTTATTTATTTATTTATGTATGTATGTACGTATGTATGTGAGCTCGAAATGTACATTAATGTGAGTAATGTCACTTAGAAATCTCTAATGAGCATAAGTGAGCCTAGATATTTTTTTTACTAGCATGGAAATTAATATTTATTAGGGAAATTATTTATTATTGTTTATTTAAAATATTTATAATATATTTTAAATGTTTTATATTTATTATAATGCTGCAAATATTTCATAAAACAAACCAGTAACATAGATATTTTATGATAATAACATTTAGTAACATAGATATTTTTATCATAAATGGTGCAAAGTAGACTAGCCTTTTTGCTCGGTAATCTAACAATCATTGTTCTTATTTATAATATTAATTATATAAACAATAATAATACTTACTGCTACTACTACTAATACATTTATTTATTTATTTATTTATTAATGTGTTTATGTGTTTATGTGTATGTGTGTGAGCTCAAAATGTACATTAATATCAGTGAAGTCACTTAGAAATTTTATAAATCTCTAATGAGCATAAGTGAGCCTACATGTTTTACTAGCGTGACATAATTTATTATTGATTTATTATTTATTTTGAACATGATTTATTATTTATTTATTTAAAAATATTGATTATATATTTAAAATATTTTATATTAACTGTATAATAATGCTCTAAATATTTCATAAAACAAACCAGTAGCCTAGATATTTTATAATATCAACATTTAGTGACATAGATATGTTTATCATACATAGTACAAACAAAATCATGTCAGTATGTAATTTATATATTTATTTGGTAAAAAAAAAAAAAAAAAATATATATATATATATATATATATATATATATATAGTTTTTATTGTTATGATAATGGAATAATAATGCTTTTAGCATATTTTTGATTTGAGTTTCAGAGACCACAGAACCAATAATTGACCAATAATTGGCTAAAATTGTCCAAAATAGCTTATGTACCCTGCAAAGAATTTTTTTTGTCTTGTTTTAAGTCCAAATATCTATAAATTCTTATATCAAGAAGCATTTTCTAGGCAAGCAAAACATCATGTGTTGTTTTTAGAATTAATATGCAAATATTAAGTCTTTTTTTTCCCCTTAAAACAAGCTAAATATTCTGCCAATGCGTACACAAAATAATCTTGCTTTTCCTTTTGACATAAGATTGTTTTTCTTACCCCATCGGCAGATCATTTTGCTTGTTTTTAGGATGAACTCACTTTATTTTGGCATATTATTTCTTAAAACAAGACCATATGGTTAGCTTGTCTAGAAAAAGCTTCTTAATTTAAGAATTTTGAAATATTTGTATATTTGAATAAGAAACCAGACAAAAAATCTAAACAAGAAACAAGCTTTTTTTTGCAGTGTAAACATTTAACCAGGCAATATTAATAGATTCATTCATTAATTTTCTTTTCGGTTTAGTCCCTTTATTAATCAGGGGTCACCACAGCGGAATGAACCGCCAGATTAATAGATTATATAAAACCAAGATTTATGTTCTGAAATACATCAAGCAGCATTCAACACACAAAATAGCTTGAATCTTATCTAAGTTCAATTTTCCTTAATCAATCATATGACCTAAAACAGATCTGGGTGGACACAAAGAGCCATTCACATAAGTGTGTGTATAGATTTTGTTTAATTGTAGAAGAAATGTACTTGACAGATAAATTGACAGAGAACCAACAGACGTGACTTGATCCTAACAGATAGATGTACATCACATTTTGCGAATTTTCAGGAATGTCATTGCTGTCAGGAAAATAAATAAATAAATAAATAAATAAATAAATAAATAAATAAATAAATAAATAAATAAAATATATGGTTGCCTTGTTTTGGATGTTCACTACCACGGGGTGGCAGTCTTTGATTGCGTAAATATTTTTCTAGATTTCCATGTTTAGTAGGGTTCCATGTTATACAAAATAAGAGTGATGTGGGAGAAAATCCTATTTTACTATGGTTTTACCATATTAAAATTCAAACAAATATACGCATAATATAGTTTGTGATTGTATTATACGTGGATTGATCTATTTTTCTGTTACTTTAATTAAATTTCAAGAAATAATTAATAAAACACACTCGCTAGATGTTATTCATAAGTCTGTCATATAAAATCGCTCACTGGTTTTTATCCCCGTAGACTTTAATATGATATTTTAAAGGGTCTCTCCAGCGTAACAGACTCCGCCTAACGGCCGCTGCATCCCTCAACTGACCTGCGATCAGCCTGAATGTTTTCTTCAATCACATTCGAATTCTTGTTCCATTTCTAAAGCTGATCCCAGACCTGCAGCCTGGTAGAACGTCGATCCTTCGAGCGCAAGCAGACAGAACTCAACGATCGCAGATAAACAGTCGCGCAAGGAAGGAAGACGGACGTGCGAGCGAAGGCGCGCCGTTGTATCGCAATTCAACGCTTTTATTTCGCATCAAAACGCGTTTATGCCTCACAATTCAAGCCTTGTAGATTCCTGCGGCCTATGTGGGACCGTTCCCGACAATTTACGTAAAATTCGCCTGAGAAGTTTTAACCCATTTACTGATGGACTGACAGACGGATTCTCCTCGGACGACGCAATCTAACGTACAGAATTCAACATTCGCCTCTTTATTTTACTCAAGCGAAACCCCGTGTTTTCCCACAGGAGGGCTTCAGAGCGGACAATTAAGGTCAGTGTTTATATTTTGTGTTTATGTCTTCCTATAGGATACGAATAACGTAAACTGCACTCCACTGGTCGCGTCTTAAAACCCAGCGAGCTGCCTATCTAGACAGCACATCCGAGCTAGCGCGTGTGTAATGTTTTTGGGCGGGAATCATTAACACATCTGAACATTATAGTGTCTCAAAATAGAGCCTAAATTACCTGCAGTGTTATCATATTGATGTTTTACGCTAGGAAATCACAGTGTTTTGGAGAGATCCGTTGTTACTGTTATTTAAACTACCTAAAATGCACGAATACAGGATGCTGTCTACTTAGGAATCAACTAGGGTTTGAAACGCAGCCTGCTCACATGTATGTGTGGGTCATCCTCCATCACTGAGATCAGATTTTCTACGCATTTTAACCTTAAATGCATTTCAGAGGTTAATGTTGTGAGTGAGTGAATGTTTGTTATGTAAGAGCCGATGTGACACACTTCGCCTGCTTTTGTTGCCCACCCAAATAATAATATTTATCCCTAACACAGATGTGTCGTGGTTTATAAATATTCACAAGGCACAGCCAAAGTTTACATCCTGATTGTTATAAACGTGGAATAACAATAAACAGCTTTGTCTCATTTCTAAATGCCACAGCAGTCCATCACATCTCATCTAAATCATACAATAATACTACAATAGTCACACTTTACAATTAGGTTTCATTAATGTATTTATTAACATGAACTAATAAAGAACAATGCATGTGCAGCATTTATTAATCATAGTTCAACATTTACTAATGCTTTATTAATATCCAAATTCATGCTTGTTTACATTAGTTAATTCACTGTGAGTTAACAAGAATTAAACTAGACAAAGTATTAACTTTGACCGCTACACTAACATAAACAAATACTGTAATAAATGTTTTGTTCATGTTAGTAAATGCATTAACCAACATTAACTAATACCTTATTGTAAAGTGTTACCAATAAAATGAAATTTTAACAAGTAAAAATGTTTCGTAAAATATATTAAACCACCGTCATACACCATAGTATTTTTACATTTGTACTGCACCCATTAACAGTTTTATTACAGTAATAATGAAAATCACTGTGGTAATTAATTATGGTAATAATGGGTAATTAATTAATGTAACTAAAATGTGAATTTCCCAGTAATGACTTCAACATGAAATGTAATAAATGCATTAACTAACATTAATTAATGCACACTTATTGTAAAGTGTTACCAATACTGCACCTATTAACAGTTGGATTATAGTAATGATAATAATAATCACTGTGGTAATTAATTATGGTAATAATGGGTAATCAATTCATGTAACTAAAATGTGAGTTTCCCAGTAATGACTTCAACATGAAATGTAATAAATCTGTAATCAACATAAAGGTAGCATATTGAATTACTAAAGTAATAATCACAAGACACACTTTACAATTAGGTTTCATTAATTAATGCATTTACTTACATAATATTAAACAATACATGCGCAGCATTTATTAATCGTAGTTAAAAATTTACTAATGCTTCATTAACATCCAAATTCATGCTTTGTTTACATTAGTTAACACGATTTAACAACGAACTAACATGAATAAATCATGAAATAAATGTGTTGTTCGTTGATTGTTCATGTTAAATGCATTCACTAACATTAATTAATACCGTATTGTAAAAAGTTACCAATAAAATTATATTTTAACATTTAAAAATGTTTCATAAATCTATTAAAGAACCATCATACACCATAGTATTTTTACATTTGTACTGCACCCATTAACTGTTTCGTTATAGTAATCATAATCATCACTGTGGTAATTAATTATGATAACAATGGGTCACACCATCTTGTGTATATATGCAAAGTAGACCACATTGTGAAGATGTGAGATTTATTAATTAATTTACTAAAATGCGAATTTCCCAGTGATTATTTCAACATCAAATGTAATAAATCTGTAATTACCATAATAGTAGCATGCTAAATTACTAAAGTAATAATCACAAGACACACTTTACAATAAGGTTTCATTAGTTAATGTATTTACTAACGTGAACTAATAATGAACAATACATGCACAGCATTTATTAATCATAGTTCAACATTTAATAATGCATTATTAACATCAATATTCATGCTTGTTTACATTAGTAAATGCACCATCAGTTAACAAACTAACAATAAACATGTATATTTATTAACTAATGTTAATTAACATGAAAAAATACTGTATTAAATGTGTTGTTCATTGATTGTTCATGTTAAATGCATTAACTACATTAATTAATGCACACTTATTGTAAAGTGTTACCAATACTGCACCTATTAACAGTTGTATTATAGTAATCATAATAATCACTGTGGTAATTAATTATGGTAATAATGGGTCACACCATCTTGTTTATATATACAAAGTAGACCACATTGTGAAGATGTGAGGTTTATTAATTCGTTTAACTAAAATGTGAATTTCCCAGTGATTATTTCAACATCAAGTGTAATAAATCTGTAATTACCATAATAGTAGCATGCTAAATTACTAAAGTAATAACACTAACTGGGTCATTAGAAGAAGCAGCTTCAGAAAACCCTCACAACTCAATTAGTATTCAGCGCATGAACACAATTTGGCCGTTTTAATTTGACCACAAATCTTACTCTCATTTGCAGAGTTCAGCTTGTACTGTTGTTTTAGCTTCAGATGTTTTAGATCAGTCAAGGACGGATACGCGACCACACCAGAATCCTGATGCGGATTGTGTGTTTATTTGACCTTTGCATGAAGCTTTGTGTTTCCACTTTCGCCTTTAGTGTCAGATTGGTGTCCAGAAACCCGAGCGCTCACTTCCACGTCGCTTTCTGTGTCACAATGTTGAAATATGACCTGCGAGAGACTCCGAACAATGCACATATGTTGTATGTTTAGCGGTGATATGCAATGTGTAATCCTAAACCTTCTGTAAATATTATTATTATTACTCCCTATTATTATTACGTCTCTTATGACAAACTCTCACACTCAGCTGTGATATTAATACATTACCCTGGACCGCTACTTTTTTGAACATGAGATTACATATGAAAGCTAATTATATATGATGTACACTGAAAAAAAATGATTCATTGGATTTATTAAATGTTTTTTAAGGTAAGTGGTCGCATTAAATTACTCAATTTAATTAGTTTAAATTCAGCCCATATAAACTGTTTACAACCACTTACCTTAAAAAGCATTCAGTAAATCCAATGAATCATTTTTTTCAGAGTATGGTTTAATACAGGAGTGCTCAACCCTGTTCCTGGAGATCTTCCTTCCTGCAGATTTCAGTTGCAACAAACACACCTCTAATTATCAAGTGCTGTTCAAGTCTTAGTTAATTGGTTCATGTGTGTTTGATTAGTGTTGGAGCTGACCTCTGTATGAAGGTAGATCTCCAGGAACAGGGTTGAGCACCCCTTGTTTAATAGGACAGTACAATATTTGAGAGACAACATCTAGAATCTAAAATTTATACATAGTAAGATCATCACAGTGCAGCTAATTAATAGTAACCACTAATACATTATCATTTAAAATTTGTATGCTTTGCTAATATCCTTTAATACCAGGTTTTTGTCTACAAGAAGTTTTTAAAATTATTTAGTTTGATCAATATATCTGCTTTCCTGAATGGTATTTCACCCTTATTTTGCCATTATTATTTTCACGCAAGTTATTAAAAACAATATAATAAAACTAGCGCACAAATCAACAAGAATAAAAGCTAAAACTTTGAAGCTAATTGTAAAAATACTGAAATATAAAAACTATATATGCTAAAATAAAATAGCTACGCTAAAATAAAACAATTGTGACCACAATATTCATCAGTAATTTCTCCAAGGATTGTTTATTTCGTGGGAAAGCGTGTACAACTCTAAGACGAGACCGTGATCGTCATTTGCCTGTCAAATAGAGTTTCCATTGCTGTGTTGCTGTGTGTTACTGACGCCGCTGGTGTGTTTGCTGTCTGATTTTGCATAGTGTTCCCAGCTGAGGACAGGATCAGAATGTGTTTGCCATTCATTGCTGTGCAACTATTTCTAGATGCAATTGCAAAATATTGCAACTACACATATACAGTTCACCAGCAGTTTGGTGTAGGATTCTCTGATATTTTCCACTCAAAATTTGCACGTAGATTTCACTGATTATTGCAAAGAAATGTCAAATAGTGATAGATTCATTGTGAAATTCTGAAGCAGAAATAATAAAGTGCTTTCTCAAAAAATACAAATATGAATTTTTCTTCTATTTTGTAATGATTGAAATGCAAATAAATGCATAAAATAAAGTAAAATAAATACTTTTGCATCAGTTTTATCAGTTGCAATGTAAAAATATTCAGGAAATGTACAAGCAATTTCTAAGACAAGAAATTTCCTCAAAAGCTGCTCTCTTTGTACATAAAGTTATTTATTTATGAATTATTATTATACTGGAGGGTTATATATTTATATTGCGTTCATATCGCACTGTATTATATTACTGTAGTGTCTGTAAATCTCAAACATTGTTGCCCTTTTGCTTTTATTTCAGTTTTGCGTCGGAAGTATTTTTCCCTGTTTGTTTTTCTAATAAGGAAAGCCATGAACCAAACCAACCTGCTTTATAGGGAATCACATTACACATCTCGATCCGAAGCTGATGAATGAGTAAAAACAAGGCAAAACGACTAAGAAACTAAAAGAAATACAATCTCATGATGCACTGCCAATGACCGAATCAAATGGAGAAATGTAAAAATACTCATTTAGTTGAGAGCAGCATGGTGGCTCAGTGGTTAGCACTGTCGCCTTACAGCAAGAAGGTCGCTGGTTCGAATCCTAGGTAGGTCAGTTGACATTTCTGTGTGGAGTTTGCACGGGCTCCCCGTGTTGGGGTGGGTTTCCTCCGAGTTCTCTGGTTTCCCCCACAGTCCAAACACATGTGCTATAGGTCAATTGGATGAACTAAATTGGACTTTTCCCTGTACTGGGTTACGACTGGAGGGGTATCCGCTGCATCAAACATTTACCGGAATAGTTAGCGGTTCATTCCGCTGTGGCAAACCTTGATGAATTAAACCATTAAACTAAGTTGTTGATCTTTATCTATGGAAACAAAATATTGCAAGCCGGGCTCAACATAAGGACTGCCTGATGGCCCGGGGCCAGTGTGAGAGATGCTCGGGACAGTAGACAGGACTGTAACTGGCCCGATTTAACTTAACTAGTTTAACTTGCCTACGACAGTGCGACTATTTGTCGATTGCCTGCAAAAGAATTGAGAAACAGTTTGTGCTTTTAAGCCTTTAAATGCTACCGTCTCTGTGATGTCGTAAACACCATATTATTTTTCGTTTCCTCTTATCTGATTGAGGAAATCTAATACTGTAAACTCGCAGACTTTTTTAGTCACATCCATAACGCAGGTTTATTTTCCTCATTTAAAATATAAAAAATGTTTACAGATGGATATTTTTCTGCTTATATAACTCTGTGGTGAGTTGTTTTGGAAAATATATGTGTCAATATAATGTTAACACACACTTTCTATGTAAATTTATGTTTTGAGTTTTCACTGTAAATGTCACATCCATAACGCTGGAATTGCTCAATTGTAAACATGAAGATCGCCAAAACTGAACTGTAAAAATACTTTGAAAGCAAATGACACCTAAGAGAGATGACTGTAATGCTTTTTTAAAAATAAATCCAAGTTTAAATGTTGGAATGTTCTAAATGAATAGGGCATAGGGGGGATAAGTGGGAATAGAACACAGCCAGGAACCAAGTTTCTAACTACAGCTCAAGAGGTGTAGTTGCAAGCCTACAAGTTTGCCACGCAATTTGCAAATATTCATTGAAACGACGGATTGTGAAACGCCAAATCAACGAACTATGTTTGTAACAGAACTTGCGACCTTAGTTGGCTAACGATAGTTTTTAGAAACGCACCCGTGGTCAGTTGTTGTAGTCTGATGACTCTTGTAATAAATCATGCATAGTCTGGTTTTGCACAGCAGTTTTGTCCAGATCTTTTCTTGTGGTCATGATGAGGCGAGTGCTCAGGTGCAGGCCCTCCAATGCTTCATTTATATTAATGACCGTCCCGCTGACACCGCCAGCCATAATCTCTCCACATTTTGTGCATGAATTCCCAATCAAAATGGAGTTTTAATCCTCATTATATCCTTCACCTTCATTATATTTTCTCCGGTGTCCTTCACAATGCTCTGAATGTCACGCCTCTGAGGTCTGAAGTGTGTGTTTCATGATTAAAGAGGGCGAAGGGAGTGCGAACACTAGACTGCGTGCCTTGGAAAATGATCTTCGCTGTTTGATTTGAAAGATGTAAGTGGTGTATTTTTGCCTCAGTGTCATTATTTGCCTTTTTTGCAATTATTTAGGAAGTGTACAAGCAATTTCTGAGGCTAAAGTTGTATCAAAAGCTGCTCTTTTATATGCATGTAAAATTATTTATATATTACAACTGATACCGCTGAAGCAAAACATATTTAGCACTTGCATCTTTCATTTTTCAAGGCTCCTTTCGCCTTCTTAAGTGATCTTCAATGTTTTATTTGAAAGATGTAAGTGCTGTTGTGTTAATATTCAGCAGGCAGCTTCATAATAATAATAAACCTGATGTGCTAGAGATGATAATAAACAGCAGGATGAGCTAGAAATGCTCATCAGGTGAGAACAGAAGCTTGTTCCTGTGTGAAAGATCTGCCATGTCGGTGTTGAAACTCTGAAAACAGGAAATGAACAACATATAATCTGATTCACACTTGTGAGATGAAGAGTTTAAGAAATTGTAGACCTTCAGCGATGGGACAAAATGTGCTGCTGCTGTTGTGAGGCGGTATTTTGCATATGCTTTCATCCAAAGTGACTTACTCTTGAACAATATCGCAGTCAGTGTATTATGAGGGCCAACGATATGTGCCAAGTTTCAAGTATAACCTCTATTGCAGAAGTGAAGGGTGTTGTGGTTATTAGAGTATTTCTGTATCGTTGCTAATGTGTTATGGGCTGCTAGTTGGCTGTTTGTTGGCCTAAATATTTTTATATCTTGCATACATTTTTAGATTATGGATATATGTGTTTATGTGTGTATATGTACATGGACAGATGCACGCATTTGTTTTTTAATTGTGGGGACATTACATAGGTTTCCATTGTTTTTAATCTGTACAAACTGTTTCTATTGCCCTAAGCCCACCCTACCCCTAAACCTAACCATCACAGGAAACCGTGTGCAGTTTTACTTTCTGGAAAACACATTCTGTGCGATTTCTAACTTTTTGAGTAATGAGGACATCAGCAATATCCTCATAATTCACCACCTTCTTGCAATATCTGTCATACCTATGTTATTATACAGATGTGTCCTGATGTCACAAAAACAAGTGCACACACACACACACACACACACACACACACACACACACACACACACACACATAGCATTTTAATTGTTATTTATTGCAATAAATTGCCCTAAACCGACCTAAATCTAGCAGGTTGTCAATAGTTCTTAGATATTTC
Organism: Danio aesculapii; assembly: GCF_903798145.1. Lineage (NCBI taxonomy): Eukaryota > Metazoa > Chordata > Actinopteri > Cypriniformes > Danionidae > Danio > Danio aesculapii. The sequence goes on from NC_079438.1 coordinate 57,287,937, forward strand.
TGATTAAACACTAAAACGAAATGCAACATGTGTATATATTATCATTTATTTTATTAAATAAAACACTTTATTGTATGATTTAGGGAAATGTCTAATTGCTGTTTTGTTAGGACTGATTTTGCTATTTGAAATTTGGCAAATATTATTAGCCTTTATAATGCATCGATTTTGATATTGTCTTTTATATTATTAAATAAAACACTTTTTATGATGTATTTTAGGGCTGGGTGATTTAGGGAAATATTGAATTTATTTATTTTATTTTATTTATTTCAACAGATAATATATTACCATTTATTTATTTTTGTAATATATATATATATATATATATATATATATATATATATATATATATACACTGTACAAAATGAAGGGTTCCACACAAATAATTCATGTTGTCCCAACACAAATCGATTAAATTAGCTTAACACTTATAACAAATTTATGTGGATTGAACATAAAAAATTAAGTTGTCCCAGTAAAATCTGTCCCAGAGAAAGTCTTATTTGATTTATCCTGGCTAGAATAAAAGAAGGTCAAAATTATTACCGATTTAAGCAATTTTCTTTTCTGATTGAACCACTGTTATACAATGACTTGCCTAATTACCTTAACTTTTCCCTAATTACCCTAGTTAAGCCTTTAAATGTCTCTTTAAGCTGAATACTAGTATCTGGAAAAATATCTAGTCAAATATTATGTGCTGTCATCATGGCTGAGATAAAATAAATCAGTGATTAGTTATAAGTTATTAAAACTATTATGTTTACTATTATGGGGACATATGGGGGGCTAATAATTCAGGAGGGCTAATAACTGACTTTTTTTATATATATACACTGTACAAAATGCAGGGTTCCACACAAATATCTCATGTTGTCCCAAAACAAATCAATTAAATTAGCTTAACACTTTTAACAACTTTATGTTGATTGAACATAAAAAATTAAGTTGTCCCAGTAAAATTTGTCCCAGAGGAAGTCTTATTTGATTTATCCTGGCTAGAATAAAAGACGGTCAAACTTATTACTGATTTAAGCAGTTTTCTTTTCTGATTGAACCACTGTTATACAATGACTTGCCTAATTACCTTAACTTTTCCCTAATTACCCTAGTTAAGCCTTTAAATGTCTCTTTAAGCTGAATACTAGTATCTGGAAAAATATCTAGACAAATATTATGTGCTGTCATCATGGCTGAGATAAAATAAATCAGTGATTAGAAATGAGTTATTAAAACTATTATGTTTACTATTATGGGGACATATGGGGGGCTAATAATTCAGGAGGGGTAATAACTGACTTTTTTATATATATACACTGTACAAAATGCAGGGTTCCACACAAATAATTCATGTTGTCCCAACACAAATCGATTAAATTAGCTTAACACTTATAACAAATTTATGTGGATTGAACATAAAAAATTAAGTTGTCCCAGTAAAATCTGTCCCAGAGAAAGTCTTATTTGATTTATCCTGGCTAGAATAAAAGAAGGTCAAAATTATTACCGATTTAAGCAGTTTTCTTTTCTGATTGAACCACTGTTATACAATGACTTGCCTAATTACCTTAACTTTTCCCTAATTACCCTAGTTAAGCCTTTAAATGTCTCTTTAAGCTGAATACTAGTATCTGGAAAAATATCTAGTCAAATATTATGTGCTGTCATCATGGCTGAGATAAAGTAAATCAGTGATTAGTTATAAGTTATTAAAACTATTATGTTTACTATTATGGGGACATATGGGGGGCTAATGATTTAGGAGGGCTAATAACTGACTTCAACTGTATATACACACATATTAAATGAATATATTTATATTGTCATTTTTTACAAAGATGCTATATCTTGACTGTAGCTTTATTTGCGAGGCTCAGGACTTCAGACTTGATGGGATGTTTCTGTAGCACAGCTGCGGGTCAGAAGTTGTTTGATTTTCTGATGAAGCTCGCAGCATGTCTTCTGGAGTCAGCTGAGGTTAATGGTGTAGACTGAGAGCAGTGTGCGTGAGTGCGTGTGTGTGTGTGAATGCCTGTGTTTCTCCACAGACGTGCAGGACGAGGCTCTCAGAGAATGTGTTTAACTGTTGCATTTCTGGCATTTCCTCATTAGTCTGATTCTCAGTGAATGAAATCATAATTATAATGCCGTGAAAAGGAATCCGGTTAACAGCATTCATCGTTTTTGTCTCTTTTGCTGAGAAATGTTTTGTTGTTTTTGTAAGTGTGAATGTCTAAATGCATCACACTTAAAATGTGAAAGGTGTGTCCTGCCTGTAGCACTGGAAAAAAAGATCAAGCAGAATTAGACTGGGCTTTCATTTTCATTTTAATTTAATGACATTTTAGTTTGTGGGCAGAGCTTTACGTTATGTTTTCATATAAAGACGGTGTGTTAAACTTTTCCAATTGCAATTTTGTTTAGAAAAATATTCAATTCAATTCATGTTGATTTGTATAGCGCTTTTACAATGTAGATTGTGTCAAAGCAGTAGGGGTGGGCGGTACACCGGTGTCATAGTCATCACCGGTGTGACATTGCGCCACGACATGGATTTTCTAATACCGTCAATACCATAATAAATCAATTATGTGCCTTGAACAGCTGCATTTACATCAATAATAGCTAATTCTAAATAATAAGGCATTCAATTTTCTTCAAACGTTCAGTTGTGGTCTGAATACCTGTCCTTATACAACAGGGCTCGAAATTGCAACCATTTCTTAATATATTTGGGAGCATTTGTGTGTCTGAATATAATGGTTGTAGTGCAATCTGATTTGATTTTCTCTAAAAACTTGCTGAATCGCTCTACCCTGCTGAAGTATTGGTTATTAGCTGTCAGTCACTCAACGCTTCCCGCTGTCAGATAACAGGGAGCTTTTGTTACTGCAGGAAATGCAAACGGTTGAAGAGTGAAAAGTGCACAGGTTTGCAAACCTCACCTAAAGTTATAATAATAATAATGGCGCAGATGACAGCGATCATAACATGAGGTAAATGTTGATCCACCAGCTGAGATCAATCGAGTGTTTTCGGAGAAGGTGCCCGAATCTTGATGCGTTGCATTCACCGTGTGTTCAGCGCAAATGTCCGCTAAATATAAAGTCTAATACTGTACACATCATCGCCAAAGAAACTCGCCTTTGCTAAGTTTACACTGAAACTACGGCTCATAACAAAGAGCGGAATTGCGCCGGTGGTCATCATGAGAATCCTGCTCTGTCTGCTTATAAATTGGTGCGGCTGACTCGCCTGCTTTATTCCACCAACACAGAGAAATGAAGATCAGCTCATAATGAGACTGAGCATTTACAATGACCCAAACCAAAACTTTTAAAGAGTGATAGAAGTGAGACTTTCTTTTGTCCGTTCTTCCTTGAGATGTATATTATTTTTGCTATTTGAAGTAATACCGTGATATTATACCGTCACCGTTCAAAAGATGAAAAATACTGTGATATTAATTTTAGGTCATATCGCCCACCTCTACAAAGCAGCTTCACATAGAAGTTCTAGTGAATGTAAACTCTGTCAGTCCAGTTTTCAGAGTTAAAGTTCAGTTTAGTTCAGTTCAGTGTAGTTTAATTGTCCAAACACTGAAGAGCAAATCCATCGATGCACAGCTCCTCAAGTCCCAAACCAAGCAAGCAAGCCAGTGGCGACAGTGGCGAAACCAGCCAGAAACCAGGCTCAGTTGGGCATGACCATTTCTCCTCTGGCCAAACTTCTTGTGCAGAGCTGCTTAATACAATGATATATGTAAATATTTATAATTAATAGTAGTTTAATTTATAATTATAGTTTGAGTTATTTAAAATGTAAAAGATAATTAATAACAAATGACTAAATGGAGTAATAACATGGTAAAGACATGGTAACGCATTAAACATTGACTTTATTTATTTTTTACTAAGTTTAGTTTGATATTTTGATTAGTAAATTGCCGTTTAGGTTGCATTTTATTGTTATTTTAGTTTTAATATTTAATTCTAATTTTTCATCTTAATTGAGCGATTTTAAAATGTAAAAAAATGTGATGCGTGTGTGTGTTTATGTCTGTATATATATATATATATATATATATATATATATATATATATATATATATATAATATATAAGTTTTAAATAAACTTATAAAACTCAAATAAAATATATGTATTTTTTACTATAATTTCTAAAATGGAAAAAAAAAGATCTTATTAATTAAACAAAAAAATGAATAAAAAATGTTAACATTTTCGTACCATAGGTGGGATTGAGTAGACTGGACTTAAAATAATAATAATAATAATAATAAACAAAATTGGCCGTAGAGTGTGAGTGTGTGTGAATGCAAGAGTGTATGGCTTTTTCCCAGTGTTCGGTTGCGGTTGGAAGGACATCCGCTGCGTTAAAACATATGCTGGATAAGTTGGCGGTTCATTCCACTGTGGCGACCCCTGATTATTAAAGGAACTCAGCCGAAAAGAAAATTAATGAATCAATAATATTTTGTTAAATAAATAAACCAACAAATAAATAAATAATTGGTTCTCATTTTACTTGTAGTTGGTGCTTCTGTGAATTGCGATTTATTTTTAGTACAGTATTTATTACTTGCTGGCAATTTAGTCCTTCAAAAATGACATTTTTGTTTGCTAATTATTTATTCTCAGCTTTATTTCAATTCAGTTCATGTGCATTTCTCTGGCGCTCATACAATGTAGATTGTGTAAAATCAGCTTAGCATTGAATCTCTAGTAAACTGAAACTGTCAGTCCAGTTTTCAGAGTTGAAGTTCAGTTTAGTTCAGTTCAGTTCAGTGTGGTTTCAGCTGACAAAAATAAAATAACCCTGATCTTAAGCATTTACATGCTTAGACACTGTTCATTACCCGTGGCAGATGGGGAAATATGTGTGAAACATAGTTTTTGTCCATTCTGTTTTGCCTAGTAGTACATTCATGAAACTCTTACCTTGTTAGCAATAAATGACCTGCATGATAAATAAATGATGCCAGTGAAACATTCCTCTGCCAGACAGTGTGTGCCAGCGGTCGTGCTGTGACTGGTTAATCTGTGCAGAAAGGAGAAACCCACTAAAATAGAGAGAGAGACGTGTTTCTACAATGCACGTTCGTTTCTTTTGTTAAATGCACAGTCATTACTTAGCTTGAGGGTTTTTGCTGAGCTGCCTGAAAGAAAACCGGTCTGGAGAAAATAGTCTCCATTAGAGATCGAGCTCAACTTTTTCTTATGCCTGTTAAAAGAAGGTTGGATGATTTGCTGTTGGCTGCAGTGGATGAAGGTGTTATTTTGCTGCTCTGCCACTGTGGTTTGTGGTTGGGGATTGAGTGAATGAATTGATTGTGATGTTAATGTGGTTTGGTCTGGATTGAAGGAATCCTGCTCGCCCAGCTGAGAGCTGTTGTTGTTTAGAGCTCCTGTACTGAACTAAATATAGATCTCTCACAGAGGTAAGCGGCAGGAACACTGACGCCTCTTTATTGGCATCTGTAGAGCCATTAACATCCATGGAGCATTTGCATTAGAAAAAAAGATTCTTTATAGCAGTGTTTCCCAAGCCTGTTCCTGAAGGCACACCAACAGTACACATTTTCAACGTCTCCCTAATCAAACACACCTGAATCACCTAATTAGAACATAAGAAGAGACTCCAAAACCTGAAGTTAATTAGTCAGGTAAGGGAGACATCCAAAATATGTACTGTTGGTGTGCCTCCAGGAACAGGGTTGGGAAACACTGCTTTATATAGTGTAAGACTCAGAACAGTTCTTTGAATGAGGTGGCTCAGTGGTTAGCACTGTTGCCTCACAGCAAGAAAGCCGCTGTTTTGAGTCTCAGCTGGGCCTGTAGGCATTTCAGTGTGGAGTTTGCATGTTCTCCTCGTGTTGGCGTGGGTTTCCTCCGGGTGCTCCGGTTTCCCCCACAGTCCAAACACATAGGTGAATTAAATAAACTAAATTGGCTGCAGTGTGTGTGTGTGTGTGTGTGAATGAGAGTGTATGGGTGTTTCCCAGTGATGGGTTGCAGCTGCAAGGGCATCCGCTGCGTAAAACATGCTGAATAAGTTGGCGGTTCATTCCGCTGTGGCGACCCCAGATTAATAAAGGGATTAAGCCGAAAAGAAAATTAATGAATGAAAATTGGTTGTACTGAATGAGTGTGTGTGTGAATGCAAGAGTGTCTGGGTGTTTCACACTGGGTTGTGGCTGGAAGGGCATCCGCTGCATAAAACATATACCGGAATAGTTGGGAGTTCGCTCCGCTGTGGCGACCCCTGATAAATAAGGGGCTAAGCCGAATGAATGAATGAGTTCATTGAATGGATGTTTTGATTCAGTATTTATCCCTTAAATGCATTCAGACCTGATTTGACATCTAAATGGTTCCTGAATATTTACTGA